>NC_059346.1:48230000-48530000 GCF_019703515.2 Myxocyprinus asiaticus
CCCGCCGAGGTATTGACTCTACAAGACCCCTGAAGGTGTCCTGTGGTGTTTGGCACCAAGACATTAGCAGCAGGTCCTTCAAGTCCTGTAATTTTCGAGGTGGAGCCGCCGTTGAATCGGACTTGTTGGTTCAGCATATCCCACAAATGCTCAATCGGATTGAGATCTGGGGAATTTGAAGGCCAGGGCAACACCTTGAACTCTTCATCATGTTCCTCAAACAATTCCCGAACAATGTGTGCAGTGTGGCAGGGTGCATTATCCTGCTGAAAGAGGTCACTGCCATCAGGGAATACCATTGCCATGAAGGGGTGTACCTGGCCTGCAACGATGTTTAGGTAGGTGGCACGTGTCAAATTGATGCCCACATGAATGGGGGTTTCCCAGCAGAACATTGCCCAGAGCATCACACTCCTTCCACCAGCTTGTCGTCTTCCCACAGTGCATACTGGTGCCATAACTTAACCAAGTAAACGGTGCACACGCAGGCCTGTCGCGATTATTAAATAACCATCTGATTGAGGTTATTTGATCTAACCGCGTTTATTTGAGACAAACGTGATTATTGGGCATTCAAATTCCAATCACATTTTAATGCCCAAATAAGGGAATTTTAATCTAATATACTGTAGAAATGCCATGCACAGAGAGTTTGTGTGTCATTCAGTTGAACTCCGAGTCGGAGTGTGTAAATGTAAAATTGACCAAAAACAGAAGTTGACCAAAAAGAGAGACATATTTTGATATTTAAAATTTTTTTCATGCATTCATAAGTTTTAAAGTCTTAAAAGGAAATCATAGTTTATTCCTATTTTATTATTTCATTTATATATTTGAAGTTAAATATGTAAAAATGACTTCTTAAGGTGTATGAAGCACACATACAGAAGAATGCACACCTCAGAAAAATATGACAATTTATGACAATTAATCGTGAAAGCCCTTAACGAGACAATTAATCGTCAAAGCCCTAAAACAGAAAATTAATCCTCATCAGTGTATATGCAATTTCAAGACATCATATTTATCAATGAAATACATGGACAAAATGAGGAAAAACAAAAGATAATATAACATTTGTAAAATTAATATTTCCGTAATTTACCAATTTAGAAGATCCCCTGTATAATTAATAACAGAATTAGCTCAAAGAGAATTTCTTTCATACTGTAAGTAAAATGGACATTATAACTGAAATATGCCCAAATGAATTGGAATTGAAAGCTTGTGAATTGGAATCGAACCATGATATTGTGATATATCGTAATATACGGTGTGTGTGTGTGTGTGTGTGTGTGTGTGTGTGTATGTATATATATATATATATATATATATACACATACACACGAGAAGCTAAGTAAAACACGTCTTGAGATCCCTGCATTTGTAGTTGAACAAATCCGAATGTTTATCCAAATAAAGCTGTGTTTGAATGCAAGAACCTGTTTTCAGTCTTATGGTTTGTTCTCTGTACAAGCTGCACATTGCCTATTCAGTTGGAATTTCGCTTACTGCCCCCTGCAGAAAACAGGTGGTACTTCAAGCTTAAATACTCCAATGGTAGGAAAATTCCATACGGTCTAGGAACATAATTAATTGCATTTATTTATTTTTATTTTTTTATATAATTAATAGCACTTAACGAGTTAAATCAACAGTCCTAATAGCAATATATTAAATCGTGACATATGTATCGCAATAAGTATTGTATCGTGAGGTGGCTGGTGATACATGTAGTAGTCTTTAAAGTACAGTAGAAAATCGGCCTATTTAATTCTAAGGGTAACTGAGAGGGAATAAACGGTGACATTGGAAAATTATAGTGTTCTGGCAAAATCCTGAGGCAAAATATTTACTGGTAATATTCACAAATTTTCTCATATTTATCACATGCCAATGAGCTCGACCTTGGTTAAAAAAAAAAAAATGTCCACAGACTAAATGTAAATAATACGACATTTCACTTCAGCTATAGTTGCCAATGTTTGCCATAACGGTTTGCCAGTAGAGACCACGGCAGAGTTCATAATGGTGTCCTACCATACTACTCTTCCTATTTCTTCCATATCTATATACAGGTGCATCTCAATAAATTAGAATGTCGTGGAAAAGTTCATTTATTTCAGTAATTCAACTCAAATTGTGAAACTCGTGTATTAAATAAATTCAATGCACACAGACTGAAGTAGTTTAAGTCTTTGGTTCTTTTAATTGTGATGATTTTGGCTCACATTTAACAAAAACCCACCAATTCACTATCTCAAAAAATTAGAATATGGTGACATGCCAATCAGCTAATCAACTCAAAACACCTGCAAAGGTTTCCTGAGCCTTCAAAATGGTCTCTCAGTTTGGTTCACTAGGCTACACAATCATGGGGAAGACTGCTGATCTGACAGTTGTCCAGAAGACAAGCATTGACACCCTTCACAAGGAGGGTAAGCCACAAACATTCATTGCAAAAGAAGCTGGCTGTTCACAGAGTGCTGTATCCAAGCATGTTAACAGAAAGTTGAGTGGAAGGAAAAAGTGTGGAAGAAAAAGATGCACAACCAACCGAGAGAACCGCAGCCTTATGATTGTCAAGCAAAATCGATTCAAGAATTTGGGTGAACTTCACAAGGAATGGACTGAGGCTGGGGTCAAGGCATCAAGAGCCACCACACACAGACGTGTCCAGGAATTTGGCTACAGTTGTCGTATTCCTCTTGTTAAGCCACTCCTGAACCACAGACAACGTCAGAGGCGTCTTACCTGGGCTAAGGAGAAGAAGAACTGGACTGTTGCCCAGTGGTCCAAAGTCCTCTTTTCAGATGAGAGCAAGTTTTGTATTTCATTTGGAAACCAAGGTCCTAGAGTCTGGAGGAAGGGTGGAGAAGCTCATAGCCCAAGTTGCTTGAAGTCCAGTGTTAAGTTTCCACAGTCTGTGATGATTTGGGGTGCAATGTCATTTGCTGGTGTTGGTGCATTGTGTTTTTTGAAAACCAAAGTCACTGCACCCGTTTACCAAGAAATTTTGGAGCACTTCATGCTTCCTTCTGCTGACCAGCTTTTTAAAGATGCTGATTTCATTTTCCAGCAGGATTTGGCACCTGCCCACACTGCCAAAAGCACCAAAAGTTGGTTAAATGACCATGGTGTTGGTGTGCTTGACTGGCCAGCAAACTCACCAGACCTGAACCCCATAGAGAATCTATGGCGTATTGTCAAGAGGAAAATGAAAAACAAGAGACCAAAAATGCAGATGAGCTGAAGGCCACTGTCAAAGAAACCTGGGCTTCCATACCACCTCAGCAGTGCCACAAACTGATCACCTCCATGCCACGCCGAATTGAGGCAGTAATTAAAGCAAAAGGAGCCCCTACCAAGTATTGAGTACATATACAGTAAATGAACATACTTTCCAGAAGGCCAACAATTCACTAAAAATGTTTTTTTTATTGGTCTTATGATGTATTCTAATTTTTTGAGATAGTGAATTGGTGGGTTTTTGTTAAATGTGAGCCAAAATCATCACAATTAAAAGAACCAAAGACTTAAACTACTTCAGTCTGTGTGCACTGAATTTATTTAATACACGAGTTTCACAATTTGAGTTGAATTACTGAAATAAATGAACTTTTCCACGACATTCTAATTTATTGAGCTGCACCTGTACAGCAGAAATTGTAAAAGTGGAGTGGTAGTATGCTATTCCTAACTCAGTTAAATGGTCCATTGTTAACGGTCCAAATCAACGGTAAGTTTGCTGCTAATAAGCCATTTTTGCAAGGGGTAAAACAAACAAACAAACAAACAAACCACTTTTGGTGCAAGAAACCTTAAATAACATTACCTAAGTTAACATTAGGGGGGAAAATGACATGATCAAAGTGTATGTCCTTTTAACTAGGGGCTCTGCTCATAGTAAGTTTCATATGAAGTGTGAGTGATGATATTAGTGGCTGTAGTACTCACCAGCAGCAAAGCCTCAAGCTGGTTAATATAGATCTCTTCACTGGCCAAGAAGCCAGACAGCACCAGTTTCTTCATCTCTAGGCCTTTCTCTGAGTCTCCCTGAAACACACAACAACATAAAAATCAGTGAATCTGAACCCATAACATCTACTGAAGACACTTTGTAAAAAGAGAACACCATTATCAACTCTTTTTGATATATTTAAAAGTGAGAAATATGGCTGAATGTAAGAACTTTAGCTGATGAGCACCATCTGTAGGAAAACACATGCCCTGCAGTAAGAGCTACTCTAGAATTTTATCATCATATAACACCAGTGTTACATAATTGTCTAGATGTCATCAAAGCCTGCTTTTAGTTGCTACAATTAGTCTTTGTAACTAACTCTCTCTCTTAGTCTTTATAGTGTGTGTAAAATTTCTCAGGTAAAGACACACCCTGTTAATTATACAATCCAGGCAAAGAGTTCAGACTGTGTATTTGTGTGTTCAAACAGATGCACAGATAGGCTAACTCAGCCATTTGAACCAATCTGAGAACAGGTGAGCATTAAAGAGAAAGTGACGAACCGAAAAGGTCAACATTAAACGTAATATCCTAATATGTTTTCATGCTCTACCTCAGCGTTTCCACCAAGTCAATTCACTCTTTCCATTTACAAAAGCACTTTTCCAGTGCCTTCTTTATTTCATGATTTCATAAAAGCTGTTTTTAGAACAATTACTGTATGTGTAAATGTCCCAACCGCGTCTGTCTAACAAAACCACCAGAAGCATATGAGGATAAATCAAAACATGACTGCCTCCATTAAGCTCTCTCCTAAAGTTGATTACATAAAGGAATAAACAGAGGCTCTATCTGAAAAGACAGGAAGTACCACCCTTATGACTAACTACTTAAAAAGAAAGCGGCCAAATATATCCACCAATGCCCTTATAATTCAGCTCACAGTCACTGCTTTGTCCAGAGCACTAGTGCTTATGGGAAATTTTGTAATGAATTTACTCTCTTTGGGTATTAAATGGATACAGTTGAGACCGAAGTGAGGTTTGGCTTTGCCACCTGTCTCACGCTCATACAGACCCATGATGCCTGTAAAGTAGGGCCGAAAAGTATTTGGACACTTAAATCACACTTTAAAATGTACAAATATCTTTGTATTAGAAAACCAAATGGCACTTGCAAACAAATGATGCTAGATTACATTCCTTTGCAATTTTTGCCATTACTGCTGAATGAGAGATTGCAGTAAACTACGTGGTTTCTGGCAAAATATTCTTATAAACGGAATTGATCATATTCTTACATACAGTAAGGTTGCAACAGTTTCTTCTTTGCAAATGGAGTCTCAGAAAACTTAAGTCAATGTAAATGTTCTTATGAATGGCATCTGGACATCATCAGAAAGCTATTCTCTGTTGAGGTGCAGTAAGCAGTCACAACCGTTTTTTTTTTTTTTTTTTTAATGAATAACTGTGACTTCTAGTATGGTTCCCAGTGCTGATAGCAGAAAGATAAGATAGTGAGAAGGAATGACCTCACAGGAAGAAAATTATTTATACAACACAGTTAGCGTCATCTGTGAGTGCCATAGAGAGGGCAAACAGGAGGAAAGACGAGGAAATTATGGCAACTAGGAAAACCATTGTTGTTTCTTACTCTCTAGTTTTTGAAAGTCATGCTTATGTCAGTCTTAATATCCATGTTGGACCATGTTTGTCCATGTTGACGTTGGAACAGTTAGTTTAGAAAACTTCTTCTAAAGTATCACTTTTTCCGTCTTGGAAAATTGTTGTAGGGCGTGTTAGCATTTTTCAACATCATCTGTGGAAACAAAAATATTGGCTGAAAACATCAAAATGTCTGAAACTGGTTGGAACTGCACTAGTCGGAGCTAGAGGTTTTGTGCATACCGTGGGACGTCTAACTATAAACAAGCCCTAAACACATCGGGGACTCTTATTTTGCATTGACAGAGACTTGGGTCCGTTACAATGCTGTATATTTAAGTATTTACCAAATTAAGCTTTTATAGCCTATAGACAATAACTTGAGTGTCTGCTACTCTCAGATCACTGGTGTCTGGGTTTAAAGAAAGGGAACACACAATTTATGACCAATGAAATTCCATGACTTTTCTAGTAACTTTCAAGTCGTTCATGCTTACTGCATAAGAATTTTTTTTGACATATATTTTCAAAGAAATACATATTATCATCATTTGAATTAACATATTTAAACATTTGTACTTATTAGTGTACAAATGTTTACTCTCTATTAAGACCGTCAATGAACAGGCTGATGTTAATACACTGGCTTTCGTTGGAAGTTTTACTGTACATAAACATTTAAAAAAGGCAATGTCTATTTTAGAGCACAGCGAAATCTAGATAAACTTATTTTCAGTACAGAAAGTTTAGATATTCTTCTTAAGATTTTGCACATTTCACAATTTTAAATATCCATGTTATTTCCAGGTTTCCATAACCGTGGTAACCCTGTTAGGATCTTAAAGTTTAATTAGCAAGTGGAGTGAACAGACAACTGCTCCTCTTTAACCTGAATCTCCAAACGGAGTGAACAACTCAAATCAAGCATGTGCAGGCAGTAGGACATATTCATATTATTCATATTCTGTAACATGCACCTCTGCACATGTGTATATAAACACACACATCAGGATTTCAGTGTGTGCTTCATTTTTAATTTCTCAGCTGCTGTATGTGATGGTTAAGGTAAACTTGTCTTTCTTTTTTTGCTTGCCATATTTTCCATCTTTTGTGAACATGGAAACAATGACAACCATAACTCAGATGGTTCGGATCAGCCAGGAGGATGAGCTAAAAGCCTCTAATGAAACTAAACATGATCAGAGGCACTAAAAAACACAAAATCTGTCACCATGCTCTCTTTGCTTGATTGGAAAAGTGTCTTAAATTGCACACACAAAAAAAACAAAAAAAAACAACGTACTTACTCTCGTGTTGTTTCAACCCATGTGATTTTGTTGAAAGCAAAAGGAGAGAGTTTATAGGGTAAAATGTAACTGTAAAATGACCAGTAAATTACTATAATATAATAATACAATATTTAACTGTAATATTCATTGCATCATGGATAATTTCAGTGATATCACTCATTAATAGCAGTAAATTACTTTTAATCAAATCAATACAGTACCAAACTTTAACTTAATACAGCAAATGACTGTAGATGTATATGGCGCGAAACCCACAAGGTCTTTTCCTGAGGGGTGTAGAGGTCTTTCTGTGTTCATACTTTTTTTTTTTCATTAACAAATCCCTGTAATTATTTGCTTTAACACGCACTTAGGCAGACTCCGTTTGATATCAGAGCATTTCTAGAGGAAAAATGCACCGTCAGCATCTGGTGTTACGCTCAGTTTATAATGGATGACACACAGAGACAACTGCAGGCAAGTTAAATGATGAAACTTGTCTCTATAATATTTGAAATTCTAACGTTTGGTATTGGTAATAAGATAAACTGTATATTTGTTACGATAATTGTAATCTTCTTGGCTTTGTCTCACTCTCTGCCTCTCTCCACCCCCGACGGTGGGAGACAAATTTTACCACAGGTACGAGCTCCGATGACCCGCGCACCTGTCTGAGGGAAAGACGCAGCTTTGAGCAGAGTCCCACTGAATTCAAGTGGAAAACATACAAGTATGTATGTTTATAAAGAAAGAAGAGAACTCGAATATTATTAAAATGATAAAGTTTAGTTGCGTTTTTAAGACGGTGCATAACGTTGAAAGCGTTTCATCGTTTGAGACTCCATCCTGCTGTTTTGGGCACAAGAACCCATCTTGTGTGAACGGCCACACAGTTAAAGGACATTTTGGGAAGTATTGGATGTGATGACTTCATGACTTTAACATCAACACTGATCATATATTATTTTCTTTAAGTGTTCACTTGATCCTTGTGGCCCTGCTCTGACTGACGATGACTTCTCCTTCAATCTGTATACATTTGTATCCTTGTTACCTTTTTAATGGCTGTATTTGTTGTAGTCTTTTACTTAAAGGGATAGTTCACCCAAAAATTAAAATTATCTCATCATTTACTCACCCCTCGTGTCATCCTAGATGTGTATAACTTTCTTCTGCTGAACACAAATTAAGATTTTTAGAAAAAAATATTTCAACTCTGTAGGAACATACAATGGAAGTGAATGGTGACCAAAGACTTGAAGCTCCAAAAGCACATAAAGGCAGGATAAAAGTAATCCATAAGACTCCAGGGGTTTAATCTATGACTTCAGAAGCAATATGATAGGTGTGGGTGAGAAACAGATCAATATTAATTCAATTTTAATATAAATCTCCACTTTCACGTATACATTATTCTTAAGTTGTTTTTTTTTTGTTTGTTTTTTGGCGATTGCATTCTTCATGCACATCATCACCTGCTGGTTGGGGCTGGTCAAAGGTGGAGATTTATAAAGGACATAAATACTGATCTATTTCTCACCCTGATATCACTTCTGAAGACATGGATTAAACCCCTGGAGTTGTCTGGATTACTTTTATGCTGCCTTTGTGCTTTTTGGACCTTCAAAGTTCTGGCCACCATTCACTTGCATTGTATGGACCTACAGAGCGGAGATAATTTTTCTAAAAATCTTTGTGTTCTGCAGAATAAAGAAACACATCTGGCATGTCATGAGGGTGAGTAAATGATGAGAGAATTTTCATTTTTGAGTGAACTATCCCTTTAATGCTTCACTATATAGAATTACTGTATGTCACGATCCAGTTCCCTTATTCTTGTCATGCTCCAATAATAAAAATAATCATTAAAATAAGTGTTTTCTTTACTATTAATAATAAATTGTATATAATAATAATAAGACAAAAATATAAAGAAATAATAAGTATGCAATATTTACAGTTAGTTCCTGTACAATTTATATTTTTACAGTAATATACCTCAGCTACCAATTACAGTAATCAGTAAATTACTGTATACAACAATTGCAGTAGCTTACTGTTATCAAGTTTTTACAGTAACTAGCTGGTTGCTAGTGTTGCCAGTATGTTAATGTAGAAAAACCACAGTAATGTCTAACAGTGTACAATAAAAGTGAATTTTAGTTGTAATTTTTTGGTAAACTTCCACTCCGTTATAGCACTTAAATCACCATTTCTGCTTCCACATATTTAAACTTGGTGCATCATGATCGGTTATGAGATGCAGCCAATGCTGTTTGGCATCACTGACAGAAACACTATATTTTAATGTGTGCAAACTAAGGCTGTGAAATTTAAATGCATTAATTTCTGTAATTAATGGTTGACTGTTTAACCCATACAAAAAAATGTAACGCAATTAATGCAGTCTCAATTTTTGTTCTCTTCCTGAAACTAAAATTTGCATATATACATTTTCAGGATGAACAAGCTCGATTCAACTGCACATCCAAGCACAAAAACTGACTATGTGGAGCAGTGCCCTCTCCATTAAGCGCAATATATGTCCCAGGCATTATAAACACGGAAGCGGATTTTCTGTACAGAGAATGAAGACTTCAACCGCAAGCGGTGAGCCAGGTGTGGGAGAGATATGGGCAAGCTGCCATTCTGCATCTCTTTGCATTGCCCGAAAATGCTCTCTCACTGTCATCTGAAAGAGAGTCAAAAACGAAACTGCGTGTAAGAGACCCACCGTGTGCATGATAGAAACTGAACAGCAGTAAGTTTTGAGATTTTAAACTTCATTCAATTTGTTTTATATCTGTATGTATAGTGTCTTATAATGCGTTGGTAATGTACTCTTAAGTTTCTCTTAACAATAAAGCTTTATATTCATTGAATCTGCCCATTTGATCTATTATTAAAAAAATCTTGTGGAAAATGGCAGAAGATTTTGCCCAACTTTTAATTACTGAATGTCCACTGATTTTATGGCATTTATTTATAGTTTATCAAAGATTAATACCTGTAGAAATGTGTGAAATTAACCGTATTCACAAAACATTTACATTTTAACGTACATATTTAAATAATTAAAATAAATGATGACTAACCAATTTCTTGCAAGTTCTTTGAGACAAAGTACAAAGTACTGTAAATATATTTATGATTATATTTTACTGTTTGTTTTAATGCACCATGTACCATGAATAATCACGATTAATCACTGAAAACTGTGCGAATACTTAAAAACTTTTCATTGATTCACAGCCCTTGTGTAAACATAAGTGATATATAACAGCTATGCCGGAGTGCAAGATTTTCAGTCAATAATGACTTAAATTTCAGACTTTTCCTCACACAAAGTTATTGTATTTCTTCAGAAGACTTGGATATATAGCACACCTTTGTACAGCACAGTTGTATAGACAATTTTTTTCCTTTTTTGTTTTTTCCTTTTTGAAACCCCCCTGTTCAGTATAGGCTTTTCCACCTACAGTCCTGGTACTTTTCCTTTAGTAACTTTCTAGATGAGGACTCCCAAGGAGACTTTTCCCGTTGCATTCGTATTCACAAAAGTTACCACCGTAGTGACGTAATCTAGTATCAACCATTTTTCTTCTGACGTGGTAGGAACGTGAAATTCAATAGCAACAACGAAATCAACAACACCGAAATCAACAACACCGACGGAGGACACCGGGATCGGAGTTAAGCTTTTGTTAGGGCTGTTCTGTCACGTAGCACGTGCTGAATTTAGTGGACAACATGTTGAAAGCACTATAAACGTATTAATCTTTTACAATAAAGAGTTTTATGACTCAACATAAATGACTGTATTGAAATACTCACTCGTTGACTTAAAATATACGTCTTGATGGAAGTTAACCACACAGTAACAGACACGCAACACTTCCCTCATGTAAACTAGATTTCATGATGCTTTAGTGTATAATAGAGTTCAATTACCCACTCTCAATAAACATCTGATTATTTATATCCATCATCCCAGGAAAAACTATTTGTAGTAATACAGAAATCACTTTATTTTCTGTATAGTCACACAGTACAAACAGTACAGATACAGTGAAAACTCAGTGTCTACATATGAAGTTACACGCACACACACACACACACACACACACACACGTTGGTGCAGCTATCCTTATGAGGACTCTCCATAGACATGATGATTTTTATACTGTACGAACTATAGATTCTATCCCCTAACTCTAAACTTAACCCTCACATAAAACTTTCTGCATTTTTGCATTTTCAATAAAACATCGTTTAGTATGTTTTTAAGCAATTATAATTAATTAGCACTAGAAATGTCCTCATAAACCACATTTATAGCATAACACCCTTGTAATTACCAGTTTGTAACCTTAAAAATGGTCCTCGTAAACCACCCAAACCCGCCCACACACACATATGTGAAACGGGTGATCCTCTTTGTATACTTTGTTGGTTTTATTTTATTTCTGTTACGGGAATTGTAAAATTAGCACAATCCTCTGAGTAGCATGCTAGCAGCTACTTTCTCAATGCTTCGTGTGTCATAGGTTTTTGACCAATCACAGGATACAGCACCCCCACAGTCTCCAACAGTCCCTATATGCCCCCAAAGTACCTACTCCAGAGTAGGAGCTAAAAATCCCCCAAAAACTGCTCAGAGGAACTATACTTCCTTAGGTCCGAAAGCGACGAAAAGTACTCGTACCGGGGGAAAGTACCTATAACAGGCTTTAGTACTGCCAGTGGGAATGAGCCTTATCATTGAATTAAAAAAAGAGCAGCATGGACATTTTGCCTAACATCTCCTTTTGTGTTTCAAGGAAGAATGATAGTAGTACAGGTTTGGAACAACATGAGAGTGAGTAAATAATGACAGAATTATTTCACATTATTTTTTGGAGGAACTTTTCCTGTTAATGAATAGAATGGTGTGTTTATGGCCTGTGGGCTCTGAATGTGAGTGTCTGGCCACAGCACACACAGATTGTGATAATGACAGCTATAAAGTCATTGCTAATCTGATTCAGCATTGGCAACGTGACCCATCTGCACTCTAATGGAGAAACTAAACATCTCAAATCAAACATACAGCTCATGCTGCACCTGAGAAGCAAGATCACAGCAACAGTTGAGGAACAAATGGCTGTTGCTCTGTCTAGAAACTGGCCCATGCTCTGTCTAGATGAAATGTTGAGGGTGTAGAGTGTAATCTGTAGGTTTGTTATCTCTACCAGTGTGTTCACAGCATTAAAACAGAATAAAGATCATTAAGAGGCGTTTGCAGAATCAGAGTTGCTAAATATGACTGGTTCAAAGCACAAAAGTCACACACAAGCACACGTGTCTGCTTTACTATGGCAAACACTATCACCAAGTCTTGAAAGAGGTTTAATGCTTTCTGCCACACTATTTTTAGCCATTGAGACAGAGCAAAACCTCTGTCAGCAACCCAGCAGAGGAAGAGAGAAGCGCTCTGTCTCGCTGTCTTTCAGCCTCTCTCACCTTAAACGTCCTATGGTCCATTGGTGTGAATGGACTCTCCAGGTCCAATTCATACTCAAACACATCTTCATCCTCCAGAACTTTGTCCAGGAGACCCAGCACCTCCTCCTCATCCTCATCCATGCTGATGCGTCTCTTCTGTCCCTCCTTTTCACTTGCTGTTTGAAGCCCTTTCAAGTTTCGACAAGCTGCCCGCAATACATCAATGCTTACACTAGAAATCCTCCTTTTCGATCCAAGGAGTGCGTTTTTCTGTCCTTCTATATCGGTGTAGCAGTAATGTGTCCTAGCTCACACAAACACAGTAACAGCTACTTGCTTCCTCTCTCTCTCGTGTACACACACACACACACACAAACCTCGACTGGCCCGCCTCTGCACTCTCACTCACACACACACAGGCTTGAGTGGAGAGTTGGCTACGCCTGCTCTCGTCCCTCCCCCTGGCTGCGGTTCTGTCTTCCTGGTGTGTGTCAATTCTGGGTGCCCTGGGTTGATAGACTGTCCACCATTTTCCTCTCTGGCCATGAAGGGTCTCTATGTTGTTCTCTCTCTGTATTTGTTTGGCTTATCCTGATGGGATTATGCAGTCATCTCAAACTGCAAGTATACTTAATGGGACTAAGAATATTAAACAAGTGTAACATCAGCTTTAATTCCTCTAAAACCAGGGGATTCAAACAGGGGTTCATGAAGGTATTGTAGGTAGTCAGTAGACTGATATGTAAAATATAGAGGGAATTAGGGTAATCTGGGACATATTTTACTTTATTCAACAGTTAGTTCCGGTCCTCGAATTTGATTGGTCATGTGGCATTCCAAGAGTGCTTATATTTAGTGGAAAAAGCACACTAGGACGCTTCACTATTTGGTTGATTTATTTACAATAACTACTAGGGATGCACTGTTGTATTGGGTGCTGCTATGTATCGGCCAATTATTGACCGAATGAAAACCATTCGCCATAACGGTTATTAGCATGAAAACGCCAATATGAAAAAGAGATGGTTTATTTATGATAAATTAGCAATACACTTTGTAAAAACTCAGTGAATTCAATGCACAATTCAGAGGCATAATGGCATTTTTATGCCATGTTGCTCATAACAGTTGTCAGCTGAGGGCGCCATTTTGCCGCTGTTGTTTTTGACAGCAATTTCTGCTCGTGTTGGTATCAATAAAGCTCACTTGGCACTTTGGAGTGCGGGGTTTTGGAAAGAGGGCTAATCCAACAGCTCAGCTTGTCGAAATTCTAGAAAGGCTAAAATCGCTTACAGCACCTTTAATGCGGAAAACAGTTGTGAAAACGGCACTTACCTATAGGCCACATGATGAGGGAAACCATCTAACATGCTTTGTAACTAGCAGACTTTGACTTCTGAGACATCAGTATTATATTCATTAAAGCTGCATGATTGATAGAATAAAGACTGAAATTTCATTATAGCCTTGTGCGATTACTAAACTTTAAAAGGCTGCATTTTAAAATAGAGTCTGCATTCAGTACTTCAGTCAGTGCTATGTGAACAAGCTGCAACCTCTAGCGGTCTGGATGGCATTATCCATTATACCACTATAATACAGAATTTAAAAGAGGGTTTTGTTCCTTTGGTTTTCTTTTGTTCCTTTATTTTTCCATGATTTGGATGACATTTCCGTGGAATTGCCCAGCATACGGATAGTATGAATTTGTAATGTTCTATCATATACATGTAAAATGTGAGTTTTTTTTTTTTTTTTTTTAACAGCAAAAACAGAAGTGCAAAAATATTACTGGCGGCCAAAAGTACAGATAATAATGTACAGATTTTGCTGTTTCGGAAGAAAATTGGTACTTTAGTTCACCAAAGTGGCATTCAACTGATCACAAAGTATAGTCAGGACATTACTGAAAAAGGACCATCATTATTTGAAAAAAGTGATTTATGATCAAATCTAGACAGGCCCCATTTCCAGCAGCCATCACTCCAACACCTCATCTTTGAGTAATCATGTTAAATTACTAATTTGGTACTAGAAAATCACTTGCCATTATATCAAACCCAGTTGAAAGCTATTTGGTTTGTTAAATGAAGTTAAACATTGTCTTTGTGTTTGTTTTTGAGTTGCCACAGTGTGCAATAGACTGGTATGTCTTAAGGTCAATATTAGGTCAAAAATGGCAAAAAAGAAACTGCTTTCTCTAGAAACTCATCAGTCAATCATTGTTTTGAGGAAGGCTATACAATGCTTGAAATTGCCAAAAAACTGAAGATTTCATATAAAGGTGTACACTACAGTCTTCAAAGACAAAGGACAACTGGCTCTAACAAGGACAGAAAGAGATGTGGAAGGCCAGATGTACAACTAAACAAGAGGATAAGTACATCAGAGTCTCTAGTTTGAGAAATAGACGCCTCACATGTCCTCAGCTGACAGCTTCATTGAATTCTACCCGCTCAACACCAGTTTCATGTACAAGAGTAAAGAGAAGACTTGGGAAGAATTGCAAAGAAAAAGCCACTTTTGAAACAGAAAAACAAAGAGAAAAGGTTAGAGTGGACAAAGAATCACAGACATTGGACAACAGATAATTGAAAAAGAGTGTTATGGATCTTCACCCCATTGAGCTTTTGTGGGATCAGCTAGACTGTAAGGTGCATAAGAAGTGCCCAACAAGACAGCCACATCTATGGCAAGTGCTACAGGAAATTTGGGGTGAAATGTCACCTGAGTATCTGGACAAACTGACAGCTAGAATGCCAAGGAGTGTAGTGTACACCTTGTATTTAACATTTAACAACGACAAACCATGGTTTACAGCGGAACTCAGGCAGCTTCGTCAGGCCAAAGAGGATGCTTACAGAGTTGGGGATAAAGTCTTGTACAATCAGGCCAGGAACACACTGAATAAGGGAATCGGATTGTATTAGATTTGCACTACCTATGTGTATGTGTGTATGTATGTATGTGTGTGTCTGTACGTCTGTGTATAATTATTTTTATTTTTTATTTTTTATTATTATCTATGTCTTGTTGCTGTTTTTGTATTGTTGTACACTGGAAGCTCCTGTCACCAAGACAAATTCCTTGTATGTGTAAGCATACTTGGCAATAAAGTTCATTCTGATTCTGATTCTTCTGATCTGCAAAGCTGTCATTGCTGCACGTGGAGGATTTTTTGATGAGAACTCTTTGAAGTAGTTTAAGAAGTTCTAAAACATTTTTTTCAAATTATAATTGTAATTTTTCACGTTATTAATGTCCTGACTATACATTGTGATCAGTTGAATGCCACTTTGCTGAATAAAAGTACCAATTTCTTTCTATAAGAGCAAAATCTGTACATTATTCCAAACTTTTGGCCGCCAGTTCAATAGAAATGATTTATTGTTAGAACAGTAAAAAACCTTTTGTACCTCTGTACAATTTTAAAGCATAATTTCTAAGTTAAATGTTATCATATGTTTGATATTTTGTTATCATATGATGACAAAATAAGGCAAGTGGCAAAATATCGGTAACGGCCAAAAATGTCCTGCATTGGTGCATTCCTAATCACTACGCTTGTCTGGTTTTGCGGCCTTCTAAATAGTGGTAGGGATTTTGATTCATCCATCGTTCCTTTTTATTTAGTTCACACTACACAGATTTGATCAGTATCCATTTCTGCAGATCACAACTTTACAGCAGCAGGAAGCGACAAATGAGCGTCTTTTATGTTATGAGTGAGTCACTGATTCAAAAGTCGTTCATGACAAAACAATGGAAGTGAACAAGAAAATGAATTAACTCAAATGTTTCATTCAGTCAAATGAGTTGTGCTTGATGCTTCTTTTGGAACTATTTCCAGAAGAAATTCACAGTGAACTGGAAAACTTATGTCTGAAATGTAAGTTTTCAATATTATATACTGTATATTGTTATATAAAAGCACAGCTGTTCTTAATACCAGCACAGTGACTGTGACCTAATCACAGCTGTGCTGATATTCACAAAATATTACGACAGTTTTAATGTCTCTGCATTGGCTGCCAGTCCAGTACAGAATTAATTTGAAAAGTATTAGTTTTTGCTTTTAAATCCTTAAATGGATCAGCACCATCATACCTCACAGACCTAATACCAAGAAAAAAGCCTACTAGATGTCTACGGTCTGCTGATCAAAATATCTTGACAGTTCCCAGGTCAACGCTAACACAAAGAGGAGATCGTGCCTTTGCGGTGTTGGGTCCAACGCTTTGGAATAGCTTGCCTCCATCTGTTAGATCCGCTATCACTTTATCTGATTTTAAAATTAAATTAAAAACGTACCTTTTTAGTTTGGCATATAATTAGTTTTAAACTTCATGTGTTTTATTATATTTTTGCTTATATTGACTGTCTTGTTTGTTATTGTCCTTTGTATTTTATATTGTGGCCATACAGCACAGTGGTCAACTACTGTTGTTTTTGCATGTGCTTTATAAATAAACTGATTGAAAATCATGATTGCGAGCGACTGCAATTTTCTGTGATCGTCACTTTAGCACTTCAAACCACCAAATCAGACTTTATCATGACAATTTTTCTAAAATATGGTCATATAAACATACATTTTCTTAGATTTACCAGTAAATGTACACTTCAGAGATCAGGTGTCCCAAAATACCCTAAATGTACTTATTTCTTTAAAAAGATTCTGAATATTTCAAAATGTAATTACTAGATGTGGTACAGTACATTTGTTCTACAGATTTGTTGTTTCATCAAATGAAAAAACTCCCATATCATTTTAATTGATTCGTTTTTTTCTATAAAGCATCTCTTTTAATACCCTTCTGTTGTTTACAGTGTTGTTGTAGATCAAAAAGTTAAAAGAAACATTCATTCTAAATCACACATTGCTTCTTTCTCTTAACTTCTCTCTCATTTACTGTGTGCTGTGTTCATTAAACCGTACTGTAAACACTTGCTCACGGAGGTTTTTGAATAGTGCGCATGTGCGTGGAACAGACTATATAACAAACGCCCAACAACAAGTCAACAAAACATTTCTGGGAGTACAGTGGGAAAAGCACATACACTATAAAAGTACACCCATTTATAAACACCACTGTAAAATATGGACAGTCCCTCACATTGAGGGAATCCCAGAGTTTTACATAAGAGGGAAACCTCATTATTGAAGCGCAATTCTGCTGCAGGCCGCGACAGAAAGGTAAGGAAACAAACACAGCAACAACTCTGGAATATCTGGAAATAAAGCGAAGCAACAGAGAATAAAATAGTGAAGTCTTCCTTGGATACTATATTTGTTATTTACACAAGCGTCGTGGAGTAATTACGTTTTGACCGAGCCGAATGTTTACAGGAGAATAGAGTACGTCGCTTACACTGTGAATGTAAACAAGAACGCTGCTTTCTCGCAATACGCCACTTTCTAGCATTAACCCGCTTTCTGGTGTCCATGTAAACGTAGTCAATGTAGTAAGTGTAATACTGTAAATATATAATTATACAAATATTTAAAGGGCCAATCATACATTATGAAATATTTGAACTTCAACAAACACTGCAAATGTTGAAGAATTTAACAAAACGGTTTGTACAGTTCTGTACGGGGTTTGGTAAAAACATGTGCAAAGCCCTCACTTATTAACCTGATTTTTTACATATTACTTTTGATATAGTGGCACTTAAATGTTACATTTGGAATTCCATTTTCATTATAAGGTTGCATCCTTGTGAATATTTAGTTTAAATGTGTATGTAATTTCAAACAGTGAGAACAGCTTTTATCATTATTATAAATGCAATTTCATTACAATTTCATATCATATAAACTGATAGAAAGCTAAAATGTGATTAAAATGATTGAAATCAAAATATGAAATAACATATACACTCACATACTATAGCATGTGAAGTCATATAGATGAATATTATATTTATGTGAAGGTGCCCCCTTCACATTATGCTTACGTGTTGTCAAAATCTGGCGAGCAAAAACAAAAATGTATTAGCCAATGGTGATTCTTTCTCCAACATGCCCTTAGACTAGAGGGTTTCAAATGTAAATCTGGCGAACAATAGATAATAGCACAATGAACCCAGGATGTGGCAAAATATGTAAATGTAAATAATAGCGTAATACAATGGAACAATGCTAGTTAAAGTTGTTAATGAAAGTTTTTATACAGTGCTGCTGAAAATTTGACATTTTTATATTAGGAGTTTGAGATCTTATATTGTTTGGCTGAGATTCTGATGAGCCCTGGTCCCTATGTGAAAATATTGACCCCTGCTGCTCTAAGAGGCACTCCAGAACTCTGAATAACAGTCAACTTAAAAACATATAAATAAAAATACATTGAAATACATTCTCAAACCACAACACAGCCTTTTAACTTTTTTTTTTAATGGGAACTATTATAACATATTTTGTTAATTTAATAAATCTGGCACAGAGTTAATCAAACAGGATGATGTGCTTACCCATATACACACACACGTTGATATTCCTATTATTACGAGGACTCTCCATAGACATAATGATTTTTATACTGTACAAACTATATATTCTAACCCCTAACCCTAACCCTACCCCTCATAGAATCTTTTGCCGTTTTTACATTTTCAAAAAAACATTGTTTAGTATGTTTTTTTTTTAAAGCCGTTTAAATTACAGGGACACTAGGGGTGTCTTCATAAACCACATTTACAGCATAATATTCTCATAATTACTAGTGTGTAACCTAAAAAAATCCTCAAACCACAAAAACCAGCTCACACACACACACACACACAATTTAGTGTTATGTCAGCTAAGTGAGGTCAAACTGCCTGGTTGACCCAAATTTGTCCACCATCCTCTCCTAGCCCCCACCCTCAGTGACTTTCGAGTGACACCAACAGACCAGTGGCAAATTCTCAGGGCCAGCAAATCCTTCTGTGCTGGCCTAACATGCCAAATAAATAAATATTTTTCATCCTTTCATTCTCAATCACCTTTTTGCCTATGTATTTTTAACCGCTTTCCACTCTTAATTAATCTACAAACAAATAGAGAAAAACGAAAAGTTCATCCAGTCAGAATTTACTCCTTAATGCTTACAACCAAAGTGTGACAACTGTTTCACAATTCGCATGCCTGAAGCAGTGCGTGAGTCTGAGCTCCACCCCCTCAGGCCTTCAGAATTTCCACAGAATCCCTCAACAGTGCAAATGAATGAGCAACTAAAGTCAGATTGTCAGATTCATCAGCCAATCAGATTGATTTATTTGTTCTTGATGGGTGTGATCTTTAGGATATGTCCCGGTCGAGGCCTTCTAGCTGGCCTTGAGTGACGCAATCACGCTTTAAGTGATGCATTTAATTCAAGAGTGAAACGAGTGAGATCTTGCTGAGAAGTCGGCTGCCACAACACCATTGAGAAAGAGATCCTTATGGATTTAAAAACACGAGATGTTCTGCATGACCGTGCGATTGCTTAATTTATTAAACAGGAGAGGAGGACTGATTTTCACTTCAAGTAAATTGGTAAGTGCTTTTTGCATTGTTATAGCAACATCAGGAGTTTTCTAAGTGTAAATTAGGCTGCTTGAGCATTCAGTATCAGATCAAGTTTTGAAAAGTAGAGCTGCATTCCATTCAACTCGGAAAGTCAGATTTTACAACTTCCTACTAGGAAAAGTGCAATGGAATGCATCTTTAAATCAGAATTACAACTTGTAGACTCGTGCAGAAATTCTCAGCTCTGATTTCGCCGAGATGCAGGGGCATGATGTCACACAAACATGTCGACACTCAGGGAGATATACAAAGTTAGTGATAAACATTCACTTTATTAAATAATATCGATAAATGAGTTTGTTTCCACATTACATTAAATTAAAGCTTGTTTAACAAACGCCTGCTGCAGAAACAGGTGTATAAAACATCATAATCTCTTTTGATAATCGTACACCTGAAGCACAAATGCTAGTGCTGCAGCATTGTTTATCAGTTGGGTTGCTAGGAGACATCTCTAATGAGAGTCAAACCCCTGCTAAGCTAACGGGAGCACTGCAGTTCCGAATATCGGGGAATGGAATGCATTTATGGTCGGAGATATCAAGTAGGAATATCCCACATCCAGCTTGAATGTAACACAGCATAACAGTGTACCCTGACGAAACGAAATTTATTGCAAGCAACATTTAAATCGCAAATATTATTAGATTTTTCCAGGTATTATAGACCTCCTTGGTAGATTCATATGAAAAATTATGATTTTTGAATGTCTGTTTGGGATACGTTCATTTCACAAAACAGTCTGCAGTTAAAATTAGGCTTGCTTGAGCATTAAGTGTCGTTTCAAGTTCTGGCTTTTGTGTGTGGACGTGTTTTTAAAATGTCAATTGGTATTACTAGTTAGTTGCGACATAATGTATGATGCCCAAAGGCATAGTGTGTCTTATTCATCGTGAAACTGTTTTTATGGCATGAATCACACTGAAGGTCTAGACTGTAAATGCACGGCCCGCCACTGCAACAGACCACACTCATCCAACACACATTGATGTCAAGCTCTTAATGACATCAAGCTTCCAGAAAAACGATTTAATGTTGTTCTTGCTAAACATGATAAACTTCTAAGAGCATGTAAACATTAGTTATAACTTTTGACATGCAGTGACTTGGCAGTGAGTTTATTTAACAATGTTCTTTGATTTCATCACCCAATGACACAGGATAGCTTTTGATTGGTTTTGAGAAGTTCTAAACCACTGTACTTCCTGCTTCCTGTTTAAAGATCACAAATCCACACAGTTGAATCAGAAGGTTTGAAGTGGTGTCCTCCAATTCTAGTTTACACTGATTGATAATCCGGCAGTCAGTTTTCAATCTAAATACACTACAAAGCACATAGAATTATCCTTACTTTATGGATAAAAAGTGAACAGGGGAAACTGAACTGGATTTCTACATTTCAACAAAATGTGAGTGGTGCTTTCCCATGCAAATCTCATCACCACAAAGCTAGGATGTTGTGGGTGGCTCACAGAGCATTGCTACGCAAGTGTTAGGGATTTCTAGTGGTTGTTTGGGTGTTGCAAAGTGTGTACTAGGGTGTTCTATGCGGTTGCTCTATGGTAACTTGGAGAGGCCACTTCTAAGTTTCTATGATATTCTGGTCTTGTATCAAAATTTGAAATATTGATACAAGATGGCACCGCAGATGGCCGCCTCGGTGTGTAGCTCTTCAGTTCTTTTGTTGTTTTTATTTGTTTTTCCTGTGTTTAGTAATATTTTTCCAGTCAGTTTTACCAGGGACGAACTGCTAAACATTCAGCAGCATGTACCAGACAATCTTTTCTCGGTTTTTGAATATTCAGACGTTTTGTTGGACATTTTAGTCGGAGGCGTGGCTGTGTTGTTTAAACGCACTATGAGACGCAGGCGAGGGAGATGAGCAGGCGCGCTGGTCAGGCTCCTTCGGCTCGGCTTTCGAACAGCGCTGCCGAGTATTCATCTGGCGAATCTCCGATTTCTTCCTAACAAAACGGACGAACTACATCTCCTCACCTGCACAAACAAGAACTTTTCAAACTCTGCTGCCTTGTGCTTCACAGAAACCTGGCTGAGTGAAGCCATTCCGGACAGCACGTTACATCTGCCGGGCTTTCAGCTGTTCAGAGCGGATTGCATTGCAGAGTTAATGGGGAAAATGAGAGGCGGTGGAACATGCTTTTACATCAATGAAAGTTGGTGTACAGATGTAACAACGTTAAAGAGGATGTGCTGTCCTAATTTGGAAGCGCTCTTTATTAACTGTAAGCCGTTCGCTGCGGGAGTTTTCCTCGTTTATTCTGGTGAGTGTGTGTATCGTGCCAAACGCGTGTGTGAACACAGCGCTGCAACAGCTGGCTGATCATATCACAGACACAGAACAACAATACCCGGACTCAGTTATTATTATTCTTGGGGATTTTAACAAAGCAAATCTCACATGTGAACTGCCCAAATACAAATAGCACATTACATGCCCAAACAGAGACAGGAACATACTGGATCATTGCTACACAACAATAAAGGATGCATATCGCTCTGTCCCTAGAGCAGCTTTGGGACTCTCGGATCACTGTCTGGTTCATCTTTTTCCAACCTACAGGCAGAAATTAAAATCAACCAAGCCAGTAGTAAGGACTGTAAAGTAATGGACCAATGAAGCAGAGCTGGAACTACAAGCCTGCTTCGATTGCATGGATTGGAGTGTTTTTGAGGCTGCAGACACCAATCTGGATGAGCTCACAGATACTGTTACATCATATATGAGTTTCTGTGAGGATCTATGCATTCCTACTAGGAAAGTTATTTAAAGTTCAACAATGACAAACCATGGTTTACAGCAGAACTCGGGCAGCTTCATCAGGCCAAAGAGGATGCTTACAGGGGTGGGGATAAAGTCTTGTACAATCAGGCCAGGAACACATTGAACAAAGAAATCAGAGTGGCTAAAAGAAGATACTCTGAGAAGCTGAAAAACAAGTTTTCAGCTAACGACCCTGCATCAGTGTGGAGTGGCATGAAATAACTCACAAATTACAGGACTCCTACCCCGAACCCTGTAGGGAACCAACAACTGGCTGACGACCTGAATGTGTTCTACTGCAGATATGAAAGGCCCAATCTCACACCCCACAGATCTGTGAAGATGACGTGAGCCGTGTCTTTCGACAACAAATGATAAGGAAAGCACAGGGCCCAGATGGCGATTCACCTGCATGTCTTAGATCCTGTGCTAACCAGCTGGCCCCCATCTTCACACAGATCTTCAATAGATCACTGGAGCAGTGTGAAGTCCCATGCTGCTTCAAATGTTCCACTATCATCCCCATCCCAAAGAAATCAAAAATCACAGAACTTAATGACTACAGACCTGTTGCCCTGACATCTGAGGTCATGAAATCATTTGAGAGACTGGTGTTGGCCCACCTGAAGAACATCACTGGACCCTTTCTAGATCCCCTTCAATTTGCTTATTGAGCAAACAGGTCTGTGGATGATGCAGTCAACATGGGATTGCATCATATCCTGCAACATCTGGACAGACCAGGGACATCTGGCTTTCAACACCATCACCCCAGCTATACTCCAGAATAAATTACACCAACTCTCTGTTCCCATGTCTATCTGTCAGTGGATTACCAGCTTTCTCACGGACAGGCAGCAGCTTGTGAGACAGGGGAAACTCACTTCCAGCACCTGTACAATCAGCACTGGTGCCCCCCCGGGGTGTGTGCTCTCCCCACTACTCTTCTCCCTCTACACCAATGACTGCATCGCCAAGGACCCCTCTGTCAAGCTCCTGAAGTTTGCAGACGACA
Source organism: Myxocyprinus asiaticus (assembly GCF_019703515.2). Lineage (NCBI taxonomy): Eukaryota > Metazoa > Chordata > Actinopteri > Cypriniformes > Catostomidae > Myxocyprinus > Myxocyprinus asiaticus. The sequence continues at coordinate 48,253,751 of NC_059346.1, forward strand.
CCACTGTCATTTGCCTCATCCGAGATGATGATGAGTCTGCATACAGAAGGGAGGTTAAACAGCTGGCTATCTGGTGCAGTCAAAACAACCTTGAGCTCAAAACAGTGGAGATGATTGTGGACTTTAGGAGGAACACCCCAACACTTACCCCCCTCACCATTCTAAACAGCACTGTGGCAGCAGTGGAGTCATTCAGGTTCCTGGGCACTACCATCTCACAGGACCTGAAGTGGGAGCCACACATTGACATTGTGAAAAAGGCCCAGCAGAGGTTGTACTTCCTTTGCCATCTGAGGCACAGTTCTACTCAGCAGTCATTGAGTCTGTCCTCTGCACTTCAATAACTGTCTGGTTTGGTTCAGCTACGAAATCAGACATCAGAAGACTACAAAGGACAGTTCAGACTGCTGAGAGGATTATTGGTTTCCCCCTGCCCCCACTTCAAGAACTATACACTTCCAGAGTGAGGAAAAAGGCTGGAGAAATCACTCTGGACCCCATTCACCCTGCCCACTACCTTTTTGAACTGTTGCCTTCTGGCCGACACTTCAGAGCTCTGATCACCAGAACCGTCAGGCACAGGAACAGTTTTTTCCCTCAGGCTATCCATCTCATTAACAGTTAAATTGCCCCATTGAGCAATAACTATGTGCAATACACAGTTTAGTCTTTTTTATATTTATCTAACACATCCAACCTCTTCTGCCATTTCATTCCTCTGGGGAAAAAAACGTGGTACCTTCAGACATTTGGAAATTGCTCCCAAGGATGAACTAGACTTGTGGAGGTCCACAATTTTTTTTTTCTGAGGTCTTGGCTGATTTCTTCTCATTTTCCCATGATGTCAAGCAAAGAGGCACTAAGTTTGAAGGTAGGCCTTAAAATACATCCACAGGTACACCTCCAATTCAGTACACCTATCAGAAGCTGATTGGCTAATTGTCTAAAGGATTGACATCATTTTCTGGAATTTTCCAAGCTGCTTAAAGGCACAGTTAACTTAGTGTATGCAAGACCCACTAACCTTCTGACCCACTGGAATTGTGATATAGTCAATTAAAAGTGAAACAATCTGTCTGTAAACAATTTTTGGAAAAATGACTTGTGTCATGCACAAAGTAGATGTCCTAAACGACTTGCCAAACTAAGTTTGCTTAAATGAGTTTTAATGACTTCAGCCTAAGTGTATGTAAACTTCTGACTTCAACAGTATACCCCAATTATTTCAAATATACATCTGGCAAACTAAAATCAATTAATTTTCGTATATGTCTCTCTCCTGCACCCATACACTGCGTAAGCATGTTTGGACTAAACGTCACCTTAAGGGACTGAATTATTACGATTTTTTTTAATCTTGGTGTACCCACAGAGACCACATGCAAAGACCATGTACTTTTGGAGCTAATGAAGTCCTGAATCAACTTCATACTAATTTTAATAACCAATATTGGGGTAAAACAGAAGGTAGCACACACTCATTGCTCTTGAAACTGAACATTAACACAAAGTAAGGCCTAATTAAACAAATAAGCTGTACGAATAAATTTAATTTTAATGACAGAGCTGCTTTCAAAACCCTGCAGCATCCTCTGTATTAATGCATCATATCTAACAATAATTCAGTGAAGACTTGGACAATTGAGACATCTTTTTTCCTGTAATATTTTTCCTTATATCCGAATTAACTGTGCATGTTTATGTAGTAATTATGCATAGTTGTTAAAAAGGTCTTCAGCATGCCACAGAAGGCTACATCCACAACATGCAATTAGGCAAAGAAATGAGTGATACAGCAGTTTCCTTCAGGATCAAAGCACATGCACATGTGTATGCTCTACTAAAAAGAGAGAAGCCTTATTTATTCGGTCAATCGGAAGTGATGTAACGTACTGGATACTGTTCCAAAAACATACTGTGATAAACCCTTTGATCTTTGGTTTCGTGCAAAGAAATGATTGGAACAAATTTAACCGGTTGTTAAACAGTTAGCAGCATTTAAAAAATAAAGTTTTCACTCTGCAACAATTGCAAGGGACTTTTCTGTCCGGTTACATTCTGCGAAAATTTCTGTTCGTTTTCATTTTCACTCCTAAACCGTTTTGAGCTACTGCTATGGTATTTTTTTTGCCCATTTAATCGTCTACCAGGAGAAAATCCCAAGTCTAATTCTAGATCACTCCTCTGCTCAATAAACCACATGATTTGAGGTACTGTATAATTCATGTCCATAGCACAAAATGTTTAATACTTAGGGTAACCCTAATTACAGTGTGAGCAATTGAAAAAGCAATGCTACTGATGATACATGTCAAAACAAGTGTGACATACACCATTTTATTTCTTTGTTCTTTTTACACAGAATCAGATCGATAAGCTTGACTGTGATGATTAGTGATGATTACTGTATGAGAAATCCCTGATGGGGTCCTTTCATATGCTCCAAAGAGGAACTAGCAGCATGCACCACAACGAATGATGGCATAACTTTTTGGTGTCTCTGGCTTCTCTTTTTCTAAGAGAAATTTAACACACAGGCTGGCACGAAACCAAACACCAGTGTGAACTGATGTAAATGAATGGCACACTAGTGTATCTCCCATTCATATGATGAAGTGAGGTGAGTGTTAAAAGCGAAGAAAAGCCTCTACTCTGTAGAAACAGGAGTCTGAAGGAGGGAAAAGGGAAGTGATGTCATGGTGATATATGGTCTCTAAGTGCTCCAACGAATCAGACCTAATGAAATGAGGGGAGGGGAGGTAGAGAAAACACAGTGCACATTTCTCATCAGAAAATGGCCTGTGTGTTCTGCACGCTTGACTCTACCTTCAGTCATGCTCCAAATCTGTCAAGCATTCTTTAGAGTATAAATAGGGGCAGGTGACTGATTTGTTTCCATATCCTGTAACCTGACAAAAATCCACTGAGGCAGTGCTAGAGTATATGTATGGCTATATAGGGAGATGATACACATTTTATGAAGCTGCACTTAATTCATTTTACCACTAGATGGAGATGATGTTGTAAAAGCTTAAGCCTGGACACACTCAAACACAAGTCAGTATCAATTTCAATATTTTTACACAAATCATTTGTCACACAATGGAAATATCCATGCATGTTTATAATGAGTGAGAATACATGTGACACCTCAATGTCAATTTAAATCTCTGAATTGCACATTATAAATGGGGAAATACATCAGTCATTAAAGGGTGGTGTGTAATGATATGTATTTATTTTGAAAACCATTAGTGAAGTTTGCACTGAACAATGTTTGTGGGATTCTGAATTTCCAGTGGAAATTTCTGGATAAACGATCTTATGGTGGGTCAGAGTGAATGGCCGAGACAAGGGTGATGTCATCCAGTGTTTAATGATGTTAATCCCATCTCAACGCCACAGATTGTGTAAAACAGATTGTCTCACTGTCAGATCCAGCTGTTCTGGATCACTATGACCAAAAATAAAAAATCCCTAACACAATTTCTATAATATATTAAGTACTGTATTTTACAAAATACTGATTTCATTCACACGATTTTTATTAAAGTAAGCAATTTTAGTCATTCTGGAACTTCCAACAGACTACCTGTTGAATTAGCCATGCACCACCCCCCCCTTTTCCAAAATGCCGCCGTCCAAAGGCATGCGCGTGCACACACAGACACACCTGGAGGCCGTTGTTGGAGCAGATGGAGGGTGAAGCGTCCCCTGAGCGTTTCGTTGTCAGACCCTGGGCAGGACACCGTACTGGCATTTAAACAAGCATATAAGAGCTGCCCTCATGCACAATGATTGACAAGTAGAAATTAAGGTTCAGACCGTGGACATCTTTTATCTTGCTGTTTACTGAGCCTAGGGTTTGTAACAGAGAGAGGTGTGAAATTTCATAGCACCTACTTCAGAGATATCTGACAGGAAATAGGGCCGTTTTTTGCATGTTAGTGTTAGGGTTCACTTACAGCACCTTTAACAATTTTGTCACTTTTCTTTTGGAACATGAAAAGGAATTGAAATCATTGTAAACCGTATAATCAAGGGATATTTTTAGGAATTTCTAGGCCGATACCAATAACTCACAGCTCACTGTGGCTGATACCGCTAATTTTAACAAATGTTCTAATTTGAACCCTTTAACCTGGAACTGCTAGATAATTCATTAAAAGCTTCTCATTTGAAAAATGTGTCATTTAAAAGCTTGGAATTTGGACTTGCTGCTATTTGAGGTTCGGCGGATGTAGCATGAGCCGGAAATGTGCCTATATTACAGATGAATGCTGATGTGAATGACAAATAAATGACAATACACATAAATTGAATGGTGCCCATTTATATGAGTGTTTACGTTAATCCTGATGACTCGCTCACAGAGAGAGAATAATGAAGTTCAAACAGCTGTATTATATCAAAATGAAGTGATAAACAGAATGTAACTTAAATTAAACAACAAAACACACAATGCAAACCTTAATCTCTGTATAAATAGTGTAATATCTATGAAAGCAGCCAGTCTGCGAGTGCAGCGTTGGTTTGTGTGATTATGTGTTATGTATGTGTCTCATTCACAGACGCTTGTTACAGCGCTCATCTGTAACAGTTCCACGGTATAATTTATGAAAAATGAACACAACAATCAAAATGGGAATAGGTAACATCATACATATCGAATAGTCATGAGTCATAACGTTAGAAAAGTCTCAACTCGTAAAATACAGCAAGCACATTCGTTTCACTAACAAACTGATGTTTTTAGTGATCGAGTCACTCTGAGAATTATTTCAATATAAACTGACCGTGTTAGGTTGTATTTGGACTTGTTTTAATTGCAATGCTGTGCTACAAGTAACGATGTGCTATTTCCCACATTTTGTTGAAGTTTCATGAATACGTGAAAATGAGAGCCCCCAAAATAACCTAAATTACATATGTTTTTGTCGCGTTCTCATTTATTGCCTCATGAAACATAAACGGAATACTGGAAATGGCATATCGTTACTTACAGCAGATGATGCTGAATTAAAACCAGCCCCAAAACAACATAAGGTGCAGAGATGTTGAAATAATCCACACAGACTCACATAAACACGTGTGTGCGCACGCTTACTGTCCTTGAGGCTGCCTGAGTTCCTGCCTGAAGGAAAAAGCAGCAGTCAGTCAGAGATTTTCAGGGTACGTTTACACCACAACGATGTACTAAAAATGGAAAAGTTTGGCCTTTGCGTTTTTGAAAAGTTTCGTGTACAGATGACAACGTTGTCAAAACGATCCCCGTTCACACGGATCCGCGAAAACGACTAAACGCGGTATTATGCATGCCAGGCCAGTAGTTGGCGATGTCACTTTGTAAAGAAACACTACACGCCTGCGCACATAAGCATTTTTCCACAGAGCGGTGAATACAAACAATGAAGATGGCGAAAGCAGAACAATTTTGTCTGGACGGACGATGAGTTTGCATAATTACTACAATTACTTTGCTGGAGAAGCGTCAATAAACTCTAAATCTTGAGCAGCACAAACACAGTCCTGTAGTCCGCCACTGTAGTTTTGAATGTATCACGCGTTGTTTTGAAGAACTCGCGCGCATACCTTTAAACTGAACTCAAGATTATTCAATAAACTCTGCTCATTTTTACCATCACTTCGTCTCCTGCATTCTTCTGTATTCCCCCTGCTGACTCTTGGGCTGGTAGGAGAGTAAGTTAACATAACAAGCTGTTGATGTTGACTGGTTTTGGATATCAGACAGAACTCTGATATATGGATATCTTCTGATGGAAAGAGAGGTCTTGTGTACACTGGACCTAACATGCATTTTCACTGCCTCATGTTTTCATATTCTAAGCATATCATTGAATACTGTACATGGCATCACATCTCTGTCTATAGGCTATATACATAAGCGGTGGGTGAATGAATTGCAGGGTAAAGGTACATCAAATAAAATTAAGTAAATAAATAAAATTTAAAATACAAATACATTTTCCCCATCTGAATCCATACATTAATTTCGAGATTTCCAAATTGCAGGTTCTGCCTACTGTACAGTGTTCATACTCCATACAAACACTCAAATGAATAAATTGTTGATTATTGTTATTCATATTCAATAATATTCATATTGATAATTATACATCTCAAATTGATGGCTATCAATCCATCATTCTTTATATAACATGTAATACGCATGTGTATTACATCATTGTTTTCACAAATTCGCATTTTTGTATGTTTACACGGAGACGATAATGACATCGTTTTCAAAAATTTGCACTTTGAAACCTGTTTTCAAAAGTTTGCGTTTTCAGGCCCCAAAACGCCATTGTCGTGTAAACAAACAGCCAAAACGCATAAAAAGTTTTCCGTTTTTAGTTGAAAATGTTGTCGTGTAAACGGCCCCTCAGCCTGCAAGCAAATAAACCGTAACAATTATCGCCGCGATAATAATATTTAGATTTTCCCGGTTATCGGCCAATAATATATCAGCCGCCGATATATTGTGCATCCCTAGATTAAAAAAAAAAAAAAAGAATCACATTCTTGATAACTCTTTCTGTTGCATATCCACATAAATTAATTTAACATTAACAGTTTCTAAAACTTGACTCATTACTCACCAAATCTGATTAAAAATAAACCATTTATATCATTATCGAAACTAGGGAAGGGCGATATGGCAAAAAAATAAAATCTTGATTTTTTTCAAACTTAAGGATGATTTATGATTTTCAATTTTCCTACATTTAAAGGTATTTTTCTAAAAAGTAACTCCAACATGATTCAAATAACATGTTCCTTATTCGAATGCAAGGCAACCTGGTTACAAAAAGTTTTTTTCATTATAGAAAACAAAGACGTGTAACAGAAATACACAAAAAAAAGTGCAACACACAGAAAGTTGTCAACAGCGTAAAAGTAAAATAAATTATAATCTAATACATTTAAAATAACACTGACGTTCAGAAATAATAATATAAAATAAGAAAGCTACAAAATACCTCAAATCCAATTTAGGTATTATTTTTATCTAAATCAAGTCCATCTAGAAAGTTGTCTAGAAATCAATATCTAGAAATAGTCATGTTTATCTAGAAAGTATTTTTAGTGTATCAATCAATGTGTATGTATAACCATAAACACCTGCAGATAGAGTCCAGATATCCGAAAAATGTCAATGTAGATGAAAACACAAGAAAAAAGCTCAGTTTAAAATAATGACAGTCAGTGCTGTGAGCACGCGGCGCCATCTAGCGGTACACGCTGAGCAGAGCAGCAAAATGAAATTATTTCGCTGTTTGTCAAAATGATTGCTTCACTTCCTAAATGTTGGCTATAAATGCAGTACATTTGAAACATGTCACAGAACAAAGCAACAATTAGCGATCTATCTGAATCATCATGGTAAAAGGAGATGTGGATGATTCTCCCATTTATAGCCTATCCATTATATGATTTGATATGAAGCGACCATAACTGTCACATATGTTCTAACACTTTATTATAAACATACATTTCTGTGGACATCTCAGAAAATGTAGCTTAGAGCTTCAAGACTTACACAACTTACACAGAATATAGTTATTGTTTGATTAAGCCGGTGTAAACATGCATGATGGACAAAGTCTACCTACAATCACACTGTACAATTGTACTGGAAATATTACCGGCTTTTATATCGGTATCCGTGTTGTTAACCTATGTTACGTTGGAGTACGCAGCTGCGCATATTTCCAAACATGTTCATATTATCAGATTGAGGACGGCATCAAGCCAAAGTGCTGTGAAAATGTGTTTTTCTCTTTTATATTCAGCCATTGGTGGATTGACAGTGTAAATAACTAAAGCGTCAGCTTATATGTTATGCAAAAACCTCGATTACACGATTTAACATTTTTATTTATGTAGTGTCAAAAATGTTAATTCAAATTATCAAATTATCAAAAATAAATTAATAACTAAATGTCTAATAAAAATGATAAATAAAGCATCCCAGGTCTCTTCCTCATGAAGCTGGTTGAGAGAATGCCCAGACTGTGCAGTGATGGCAAAGGGAACCACCCTTTGAAGAAGCTCAAATATAAGATAGCTTTATTTAACATTTTTGGTCACTAAATAATTTTCATTTCTGTTTGTGATATTTCATAGTTTTGAGATGACTTTACTATTATTCTAAAACTTAGAAAATAGTTACAATACAGATAAAGTAGGTGTGTCCAAACTTTGGACTGGCAGTGCATATACATGTGCAAACACTTACTTCACTATCAACATTCTTTACATCTGGAAAGGCCCCATGCCCTCTGATTGTTAAAAGCATTGCATTGAATTCAGCACACTGAGATACACCAGGTGAGAAAGCACTCGGCAAACTGTTTTTCATTACCTGCAGCAATGCAAATGTTTTGGCAATGCAAACCACACCGTTATGCCAATAAAGCACACCCAATTGAAAGTGAAAGTAAAGAGAGAGAGAGCGTGATTGTGAGCGGAGCTGACATTTCCATCGATGGCTGGTGTTGGAGACAGTAGTGTTCCTCAGAACTCCTTTCTCCTCCGACTCAGTCTCATTCTTGTGCAGCTCCAGTGACCTGACAGTACACTAAAACAACCTCAAGCACAAACTGCACTCCTCACTCAAACACTCCTATTTTCCTCCACGTAACAGCCATCAAAATCAGCCATTATACACAAAATACATAACTGACGAGACATCAGATTCCACCAAACATTGTCCACCATGTCTGTAAGAAACAATTAAGCTACTTCTAAAATTAGTCATCTATATATCCACAGAATGTTTTGTGCTCTCATAAAACTACAGAAACTTTCCCTTTTAAGAGCATCTATTAAGACTAAAGTAATTATTTAAACTTACACCACAGGTCTTTTGAATGCTTGATTCTGATTAGTTGACGGACGTTCTAAGGTGTGCAATTATTTTTCAAATAAACACACGGCTGTGAAGTAGTTCCAGGTCTTGACCTCATAATGGTTCTTAATCACTTCACTAAATTATTTCAGTTATTTCAAAGAGCCCTACAGGCTACCACACCAAATTGAAAGTGAATAGTTACACAGTAAATACATAGTCTTGTATGTGTTTAATGTTAGTACATAGTAGATAAGGCCACCTAATATAAAGTGTGACCAAATAACCAATTAAAACAAAGACATTGGTTAAGAACATCAGATAAGAATGACAAACAGTGTCTATAATATACTACATTTATTTCCATTTCGATTGAAAAGCATCCTTGGGCTCCCTCTCTTTCTCTCTCTCTCTCCCGCTCTCGTCTCACCCACCCACCCCCACACCCACACCCACACCCACACACACCCACACCCACAAACACACACACACACACTACATGCTATCACAGCAAAATAACCATATAAACAAAAGACATTAGTTAAAGTAAATCGGTTAAGAACATCAAACAAAATCTATAATAACCTACATCTATTTCAATTTTGGTTGAAAAGCTCCCTCGTCTCCCCTGCATTTACACGAGCTTACACACATACCTACGCATGCACACACACTACCTTGTTACTCCAATGCCGGAAAGTGGCGCATCCTCCGTTGCTAGTTCTAACGTGACGTTTTTGAACTAGCAACGAAGGCTTGAGCTGTATCAAAGCTAGATACACTTGATCGATACAACAGTTTCTTTATTATCTGAAATATTTTTGCAAACCCCCCCGCCCCCAAGCTCTCACACATGTGAACACACATTATACACATTATGCACACACTTACAAGCGAAAAACAGAGCACACACCTGCATCTCAGTAGGGTTGAAAACAGTTGTTACGGTTTACATCGGAAATATGGCAACACATGCTGCTGCTGAAAAGTGCTTAAACTTACATCTTAGTGATTTTTAAGCGATGTTACTTCTGAAGAGATCTGCAAAAAATAAAGGTAATCCCACAGGCGATCTCTCTCAGTTTCTGAGCTTCTCTCTTTTGATCCCTCAAAAACAAACACATGCACAAACGCGCTAAATTGTTACTCCAGTAAATGATCCAGTAAAGCAGCACGAGCCTCGCTATCCTCCATTGCTAGTTCTAAAGTGACGTTTTCGAACTAGCAACGAAGGCTCGAGCTGTATCAGAACAAGACGCTAAATCCATGGTGGAATAAAGTAGTTCCACACACAAGAGCGTTTTAGGGGCGAAAACCAGAAAATGTCTTGAGATAAAACCCTAAATGATGTATTAAGGTGTGGTAACCATGGTATCATTATTATTCAATAATTCAGTCCGTTGTCAATTATTCCTTACATAAACACAAAAAATGGCTTTAGAAGGCAACAGGTTTTTATTGTTTCTTTCTATATGTTGGAACATATGGAACTATCTTTGGCATACAGTCCACAGCAATCCATTTTGCAACTGAATTTGTTTTAAATTATATGGGCTTTTCTAAGTACAAGTCTATGTACACTTTGGTAGCGTTTTGTCATAAACACAGCGTTTTTAGGGTGCTATGTCAAGTTAAACATAGTTTGTAACTTAGAAAAAAAAAAAAACGTCTCGAAACCCATGCGTTCGTAGTTGTGCTCAGTCCAGCAGAGTTTGAATGCAAGATTGCGTCCTCATCTTGTGCTGTCGCTATGTGTGGTTTGTTGGCTGTACAGCTGGAGTTGCGCTTAATGCCCCCTGCTGACTGAGAACCATAAAAATATGAAGGTGAGACAGTACTGTATGGTCCAGGTGCATGACTGATTGAGTAAATTTTTTTTTACATGTAATTTTTATTTATTTATATATTTAATCGCATTGAATTAAGTTAAAAAGACACCCCTAAATAAAAAATAAGGCATGTAATTGATTACATCTGCGTTTTAATCTGACAGTTTTCTGTGATTGTTCGTGAATATTCATGGTACATGGTACATTAAAATATAATCATAAATATACTTTATACTTTGTCTCAAAGAACTTAAAAGAATCACCATTTATTTTAATAAAGTATTTACATGTTAAAATGTTCCGTTTTATTTAGACACATTTTTACAGGTATAAATCTTTGATTAAAGTATGTTTACATGCCATAAAAATCACATGACATGCTGTAATTAAAAGTTGGGCAAAATCTTCAGACATTTTCCAGTGGACTTTTTTAATAATAGGATCAAATGGTCCACACAATCAGTTTCTGTGCAGTCAAGTCGAGCTTGTAAATTTTATACATGTATATATGCCAATTTTAGCCACAGGAATTGGAAAAAAATATATACTGCATTAATTGCGTTAATTCATTACTTTTATTTTTTACACGTTTAACAGTCAACTGTTAAATTTCCCAGTCTTACTTAAAATAAATCTTGCTTTTGGCACCACTCTGTGGGCATTTCAAAAGGAAACGAGCTCACACGCAGCCATATGTTCAACAAAACTTCCAGCTTCAGCCACTTGGGGCAGAGATTAGAATTTCTGTAAGCACAGACCGATTTCAGCAGCAGAACTTTCCTCCTGTTGTTGCCAAATTCACAGTGTGAGCAGTCAGTGTTTAACTTGTCCAAGCCAAGAAGTAACCTCTGTATTTTTAATTCCATGACCATGAAATCCATGGAACTTATGTGATTCTTTCTTAATTTATATAACTATGATGGATTTCATCAATTCACAATGTAAATGTACAATACAGTCCAAAGTTTCTCAATGCTTTCTTTTAAAACGCCTGTGTTTAGGTCTTCAGATCAATCTGTAACAGCTGCTAACATAAAGAATTCCAAAAGAACCTTTGCTTCTAATGAAACATGCACACAAAAGTAACGATGCAGTAATACCCCAGGTGGTAGCCCTTCTTGTGGTGTGGGAGAGACGGCTTCTCCATCCTGTCCTCGTGCACAGAGATGAGGGGACATGGTGGGAGACTCGTCTATGAAGGGCATGGTCTCTGAGCCATCCTGAGACTTCCTGTCCTCTGCCGCATCACCCTCATAGCCGTCAGTGTTGTAGTTAAAATCTGCAGGGAAAAAAAAAAAAAAAAAAAAAAAAAAAAAAAACAGAAAAAGAAAGGTTTTCAAAAGGGCTAAAAGAACTAAAGGTTGATAGCAGCTATCTGCGCCACTAGTGTCATCAAATGGAACTGCAAAAATAGTGATAGTTTTCAAATAAGATCCCAAACACACCTTTCCCGGCTACCATTAACAAACAGGTAGTTCTGCCACAAACTCACAGCACTCAACTGGAAGTTGACAAGTTAGACCATTTAAACAAATAGAAAAATGTTTTTGAAAAAATGTCACAGAGCCAGTGTTCACACTTTTTGGGCAAATCAGGCAACGAATGTCTTACTTACAGTATACAGTGTTTATCTCTGTACTTTCAACTTGGATAGGACAAAGTATAAGCATCCAAAAAACTACACACTTCATGGTAAGAACATCGAGTTTCATAGCCTATCTGCAGGCAGGGAAGTGGGCGGAGCATGAGGATATGATTGACAGCCTCTGCAGGGTAGTGTGGTTAGTAGTAGTGGGAAATGAGTGGGCATCGAGATGTTGTAATGCACCATTACACAGGCTGTTTGTGGCTCACCGTGCAGTGGATGGGAAAGCGATATATAAAAGCTCTGCCAATATTCCAGGTACAAAACAGAAGACAGTGGAGAAAGAAACAGCTAACTATTGCAAGCACATTTAAGGAATATTCTAAGTTTTAAAAAGCTCTAATTTCATAATTATATAGTCTGCAGTGAATGTGCACACTCTTCTGTCATCTACTACAACAAACAGTGTACGATGCTCATAAAATGTGTTTTCAGCATATGACCAGCTTCACATATTCACTTTGGGTGGTGAAGGACGAATTGGCCGCGGTATCCACGCACAACTCACCACGCGGCCCACCGAGAGTGAGAACCACATTATGGCGACCACGAGGAGGTTACTCCATGTGATTCTACCCTCCCTAGCAACCGGGCCAATTTGGTTGCTTAGGAGACCTGGCTGGAGTCACTCAGCACGCCCTGAATTCGAACTTGCAACTCCAGGGGTGGCAGTCAGCGTCAATACTCGCTGAGCTACCCAGGCCCCCATTTAGAGGTATTTTTAATAGAAGATTTTGTCCTCTTTTTTGTTAGTAAGCACATTTAATGCAACCTTTTAAGTCTGAACAGTCGGTTAAGAGCTAATGATTAATTGTTGCATTAATTGCCCGAATAGTCTAATAATCGTTCTAATAATTGTTAGATTAGTCGATTATCAAAATAATCGTTAGTTGCTGCCCTATTCTGCACAGTCACTTTTAAAATAATTTTCCTCTTCCCAGTAATATCACTTTGCCTCATTTTTGCTAACAAAAACAGTTTAAAATTTTAAAAGGCTTACTAAAAAATTGTTTTTTAATAAGACTTTAAAACAAGTATAGGCTAACAAAATATTCTCTATATTAAGATAGACTAAAAAAATAAGCTTGGTGTCAAACTGAAGACAAACTGATAACACATGGGCGCAATTTTATACTTTATACTTTAATGAGGGGAACATGGCATGAGGGCAAGAGATGAAAGGAAAGCGGAAAAAGAGCACGTTTCTGGACTCTACAGGTGCTACTATTAATGCAGTTTAGTCTGGAGATATTTAATAAAGATGTTTGAATTACACCACATCTTGTAACATGTTATTACTGGGATGAGAATGCGGAGACTGAGAATCTGCCACCGTTAACGATAAGGATAATAAAGGAGCCATGCATCTTTCTCAACATGAGCAATCGGTTTATGCGATCAGCCAAATTGCAGATCGAGTCATAGGATGTGAATATCGGCCGATACCGATCGGTGGCCGATCGATCGGAGCATCCCTAGTTTTGCCGTCTCTGGAAAAACTAACCACGGTTTAAAAATGCATGGTTCAGACTATGGGTCGAACGATATGCTTTTTCAGGGCCGATACCGATAACGATTATTAGTAATCAAGGAGTCCAATAACCGATATTTGGGGCCAATATACATTTGCAGTACAACATTTAATTTTACATCAACGGTTAAAATGTCTCTTAAGAACTGGGCAAGAATGAGGGCATTTTGGCCCAAAGACAACCAAAGTAGTGGACTATGGGGGATCTTCTACCATTTATATATACAAAGAAAAGATACTGTATCGGGGTTCAGGGTAACCCCTGAGAGAAAAGTTATGTAAAAGTCTTAATGAACCATTTTTATATTTTCCTTAAAATGCAAATCTACCAAAAACAAACAAAGAATGTACACCTAAATAAAGAAGTTTAAAATACTGTTTGCAATGGTTAAGTATAACCACTGGGCTGAATAAATTTTTCTGTAGAGATGATTTCATTCACCTTCTGTTACAGTTCACTTACCGGCCTGTTTATGTATATTTGTCTATGTGTTAGTTAGTTTTATGTTAGATTAGCAATAAAGTCTTGTTTGTGTTCAAAGCTCATTTTGACTGTGGTATATTTTGATAAATAATCTCGTAACTTGATTTTTCAAAGATATGCACTCTGAAGCTTGAACCATATCTAAAATATTTGTGATATTATTTTCAATAAGCCATGAGAATAGTATTACTCCAACAAGTGAATTAATCATAATTCCCTTAAGCTAATTCCTTAAATATAAATTAGTGAGCAGATACAAGTCGTTGTATTGCGATTTTAATGGAATTAAGAATTTTATTCAGACAAATAACTAATTATTTGTCATTTATCCTTCTTATAATGGTGGTCGAACTTGGCCAATTCCATTATAAAATTACCATAATATGTAAGGAAATGTACGCGGACACTAATCCATACTGTGTGCATTTATGTCACCTAATTTCCCATACACAGAGAACTCAAGTTTCAAAGTTTTGGCTATCTTTCTTGCATCCATGCCAGAGATTATGTTATCTCTGATTAATTTTCACAAAGTTTAAACAAAAATTATTATCAATAGGCTCGAAACATGTTGATTAATAAAGCTAATTTTAGACTGTTTCTAGCCTAAAGCCACTCTAGAACCACAAGATGATGTCCTGTCACAAACCTTACATGAAGATTTTTTCTGCTTCATTTTAGTTTTCTGCAGTGTATTTTAGCAAAAGATGCCGGTATCCATCTATATTGCTGCTATGCATTTCAGTACTTCTCCGCTACAGTCTACTGTCATTAAAAAAAAATGCGTCTACAGCTCTACTATGCTGCGCCTCATGTCGAGTGCTGGCAGAGAGAGGTAATGTAAGCGGAGCGCAAAAGGACATTAATGAAGCTTGTTCAGTGCTCGAGAAAAATATTCAAGGATATAACGCTGAAAGATCAGCGCTATCTACGCCCCGCTTGCGCTTGCGGTGTACACCGCGCTGTTGTTTTGTTACGCTGCTAACCTAAGTTTAGAAACGTTGAGATGGGGAAACCGCTGTCACGATGACTGGTGGTCCGGTAATCGGTCAACCCCTAGTTCAGACAGCTGCTACAAAAAAAAAAAAAAGTTATGCATGCTTAAAATAATTATGGTAACACAATATATGATGCATTATATTTTGTTTATGCTGCTTTTTTTAACTTTTTGTAACAGACTGTTATGACAGCCTACAATAATGAATATGCGAGACACTGGAACAACAACGAGACGCAATGTGAAAGTGTCAACTAAAAGTTGTTTCAATGTGCTTGGTCTTTGATGAAGATTCAAAAAAGCAAGTTAATGCAATACAAATTAAAACAAAGCAGCCCACACAGGAGTAACTATAAAACAAGTGTCTCGTATTAAACTGTTTATGAGTGTGGCAGTATTAAGAGGAGACATGTCTTAATTAAAAGGGAAAATGCATTGTGTTTGCATCACTGCATATACTCCCACATGGCCACAGACTGGCACATAAACAAAAGACCTTCATGACAGCCCAACCCCTAGGGGCGGGGCCAGCCTGTCTGTCACCATGGCGTTCCCTGAGCTTGTTACCGTGACGACCAAAGAGAACAAGCAGAAGAACAGACCAATATTGCCTGTATCAACTGGGTCAAAATGGCATATGTTCCTTTCCCCTTGAAAACACACAGAGAAACACATTGAGAAATGTCCCTTAATGCACAAAGAACCCTGAAAACAAAAACTGAAATGACACAAGGTATTACAAAATTATTATTTTTCAATGTCAACTGATTATTTACATTAATAATGAAAAATGAAGCCTTTCACACAGTTGTGTTTTGTTCTTTGTAAGTAGGCTTAGACATTAAAGGGATAGTTCAGCTAAAAAAAAATGAAAATTCTGTCATCATTCAGTGTGATGTTAGGCTGAATGTTAGCCTGTAATCTTTCACTTTCATTGCAGCTTTTTTTTCCAAGCAGTGACTTGCGGGCTGTTAAGGCTGTTAGTTCCTTAAATTCTGCCTAACATCCCATGCAGGAAGAAAGTAATACAGATTTGAAACAAATCTACGGGTGTGCTTGAGTGTGCTAATGTTCCCGATTAAAACAATGCTCCCTTACTCCAGCCAGGTCTCCTAAGCAACCAAATTGGCCCGGTTGCTAGGGAGGGTAGAGTCACATGGGGTAACCTCCTCGTGGTCACTATAATGTGGTTCTCACTCTCGGTGGGGTGCGTGGTGAGTTGTGCGTGGATGCTGCGGAGAATAGCGTGAAGCCTCCTCACGTGCTATGTCTCTGCAGTAACGCGCTCAACAAGCCACTTGATAAGATGCACGGATTGACTGTCTCAGACGCAGAGGCAACTGAGATTCATCCTCCGTCACCCGGATTGAGGCACTACGCCACGAGGACTTAGAACGAATTGGGAATTGGGTATTCCAAATTGGGGAGAAAAGGGGAGGAAAAAAAAAAATATTCCCGACTCCAAGTACAATGTGATATGATCTTAAAATAATCATGGAGAAACTGCTACACTACCTCTACTACACTATCTTTTTTTGTCATTCTGGGGAACGGTCTCTGGTTACAAAGCGGACCAATCATAGCTGTTGTAGTCTGTGTCGACGCGACATGTTTAATCTTTGGAAAGGTGCATGTCAGGCTACGCCGTAGGTACGACTCTGAGGAATAAACATTTACTTTTTATTCATTACATTTAGACACTTTTATCCAAAGTGGATAAAACCTGGATTCTAGGTATTCATTGCATGTGTGTTTCCTGGGAATCAAACCCACAACCTTGGTATTGCTAGAGCCATGTTGGTGAATCTCAAGAAATCTGTCAAGATCATGTCCAGGTCATATTTCACCTAAAAATTTAAAAGACAGAAATAAGAAGTTATATATTGTTTAAAGAAAATTAGGTCTATATTTAGCACCATTAAGATTTTCTACATTATGGCATTATTTTCATAACAATTAAGCATGTTCCCCTCCATAAAACTGTCACAAATTCCCTGTTCTATTATGAGTCAATCATATTTGAAAATATAGATTTCCTAAGAATTTCCAGAGGACGAAAACATGAATTATGAAAATTAGACATCATGTAACCTAAGAAAAGTGGCTTAGGTCAGAACAGCTGATTTTAGCAAAAAGAGAAAAAGGAAAAACATTTAATACAGGTACTCCACTAAACAGAATTCTGCTTGACGCATCACATTTGCGCTTAGATTAACCGTCAAGTGTATCTCAGAGAAAGAGTGCACCACTTTTTTCACACCATGTTTGTCTTTTTTAAGCTTTACTATCATGCAGTATCACTGTTAAGAAGTGATGTACTGTATGTTGTCAGTGAAATCAGAGACACCACTCCCCCCTCAATATCTGAACACAACTGCTCACATGAGACGCATTTGAGCAATCAGGTGTAAAAATGGCAAAAAAAAGTCTCACCTGAATACTTGTGATTTGGACAAACCAAGATGGGTCTTGCTAACTAGGGCTGTCAACAGGGCTGAGAAACAAAATTAAAAAATTTTCACTGAAATATAACCAAAATTTCAATTGTATTCAAATTTTAAAGACATTATTTCAGGTGGGGAAAAATCTAAAATACCTCTGATTATTAAATCGACATTGTCTCCTACATCCACAAGAGGGTGCAATCGTTTATTGCAAACAAATGTGCATAAAATGATAAAGTCAAAAGATTTAGCCTGTTCAAATATTAAGTAAAAAGTAAAATGAGAACAGACGGTTCAATGTTAACTTAGTGTTGCACTGTAGCCTATACCATTGCCATAGTACTACCATGGACTCAAGTGTCATAATACCAACAGTACCACAGGGTTTTTCATTAAATACAGTTGTATGTACGTACCTAATGCTTATGCAGTGAGACACTGATAAAAGAACAAGCCATAGTCAAGACACAACCGCCAAGAACCTCCACCTTTGGGGGTAGTTCACTCCAAACGTGACCGTCTTTTTTTAGCTTGGCTGTTTATTATGACAGGATACACCTGTGCTGAGGGTTCACTTGTTTTCTCAAGTGTTGCAGCAATTGGACATTAAGCACAATAAAGCAAGTGCCTATCATGCTCAAAGCCAGGGTGCTTTGGAGCGTTTTCACCAGACACTTAAGTCTTTATTGCGTGCTTACTGTATGGAGATGGATGGTGATTGGGAGGAGGGGTTACCGTGGTTGATGCTGGCTGCCTGAGAAGTCTGTCAGGAGAGTACTGGTTTTAGCCCAAATGATTTGTTGTTTGGACACACTGTTCGTGGTCCATTAGCAGTTTTGCGAGACTGTTGGATAGAGACCATACCACCCCAAAATTTGATTAATTATGTGAATGACTTTAAGCATAGTTTGAATGAAGCAGGTAAGATGGCAAAACAAAAATTGCTTTTATCTCAGAGTAAAATGAAGTCTCTCTTTGATCGTCGAGCTGAATATCGCCAGTTTACTCACGGTGATCAGGTCTTGGCTCTTTTGCCCATAGATGGTTCTCTGTTTCAAGCCCAGTATTTTGGCCTGTTTACTGTAGTGGAAAAGATTAATTATCTGATCATTACTCCTAAATGGAGGAAGACTACACAACTGATTAATATTAATTTGTTAAAGCTGTATTACATCCGTTCTTCTGGGTTGTGGGATGTGGGGACTACTGATGTTAAATCTGCTCTGGTAGCTGAGACTGTTTCATGCACTACTTCTTTGGGGAATGAGGTGGATGAGGGAGTTTCACCTCCAGATGAGGCTGTGTTGCTTGGTCGTTTAAAAAATTTGAAGTCTATTAATAATCTGGATGCATTGTTAGCCCGTTTGACTGATTCACAACGTGCTGATCTGATTAGCCTTATTAAACGGTATTCTGTTTTGTTTGATGATGTACCATCTCACACACTGGGAGGAACATAATACTGACGTTGGGATGCTGAGCCCATCCGCCAGCGTTTCCTCAGTGAAGCGCAAGCATCTTGTTGCTGAAGTTCAGTATATGGTTGACCATGATATTGCACAGCCGTAATTCTCAAGCTGGGCATCACCCTGCTTGTTGGCGAGTAAATATGACGGTACGTTTCATTTTTGTACTGACTATAGGAAGGTGAACAGGGTGATTAAACATGACTCTTTACCCGTTCCCGCATGGAGGATTGTGTCGACCGAGTTGGAGCTGCCAAATTCATGAGTAAATTAGGTCTACTGAAGGGCTATTGTCAGGTCCTTTGGACAGCACATGCACGAGATATTTCTGCTTTTATTACATCTGCAGGATTATTTTCATACAGTATTATGAGTTTTGGTTAATGCAATGCCCCCACAACATTTCAGCAGCTTATGAACTGAGTTGTTTCTGGGTTAGAGAGAGTGGCAGTTTATTTGGATAATGTCATCATTGTGATTCCAGGGAACAGCACTTGCGTCGCATTGTGTTGTTTAGCCGCCTGGAGGTGGCGCATCTTACTGTCAACTTGGCCAAGTGTGAGTTTGCCAAGGCAACAGAGACCTTGGAAAGGTGGTTGGACTGGGGAGTGTGCGACCTGTGCGTGCCAAGGTTGACTATTGATCATTTTCCCTCTCCGACAACCAAGAAAGTGTTGATGACTGTTGGGCAACTATCGTGGCTTTTGTACAAATTGTTCTACTGTAGTTGCCACTTTAACCGATCTGCTTAGAGCTAAGGCTGCGTTCGATTGGATGCCTGCCTGCCAGCAAGCTTTTGAAGTGGCTAAATTGCTTCACACTTCTGCTCCAGTGTTGGAGGCGCCACATATTGATCGACCTTTTAAGTTGTGTGTTAATGCCAGCAACGTGGGTGCAGGAGCTGTATTACTTCAGACTGATGATGAGGGTGTTGATCATCCTGTCAGTTACTTTTCAAAAAAGTACTCCTTATCAGCTGAACTATTCCGTGGTTGAGAAGAAAGTGTTGGCTTTGATTTGGGCCCTGCAACATTTTGAGGTTAATATTGGGTCAGTGGTCGTTTCTTTGGTGGTGTATACTGATTACAACCCCCTCACATATTTACATTCTTTGCGGTGTTCAGATCAATGCCTCACAAGATGGTGTCTGTTTTTACAGTCCTTTTCACTGGACATTAGACACATTAAAGTGTCTGACAATGTTTTGGCTGACGCATTGTCTAGGGCCCTTTTGCCCTAAGAGATTTGTTACCTCTTTGGTTAAGCGCTAGTGACTCGCTAATGGTTTGCTCTCTTCTGTTTGCCTTGTTGTTCCTGTCTTCTCAATTTGTTTCTACAGGGCCTGTGGTTGCTGAATGCCGGAAAGGGGATGGCGATCAAGGTTGGGTATTTCCAGAAGGGTGACTGGACTATCTTTTTGTTTTGTCTTTGTTTTTGGTGTTTTGAAAAATTGTTTTGGGTCTCTTATAGATCTCTTTTCTTTTAGGGGAGGGTGTTACTTGGATAACAACTTTCTGTTTTTGTTGTCACAGTAAATGAGTGCTCTGCTTTGTCATCTTATACAATGTGAATGATTCTTAATGTCTGTGGAGTTTGCAGTGTATGAGCTTCACACATTCTTTTAAAAGCACGCAGCTCATACAGTCAAAGATTGCAGCATTTTGTTGTTTAATAATCACACTAGGACATATCATGATTTTACTTTAATTGTGCATTTCAGTTTAAAAGGAGTTACAGAGCACACGCTCAAATAAATGTGTGAGCATTTAAAAGCAGCCGTGTGTCATTCAGACAGCGCACTGGGACGGAATTAAGTCGGTGTTCGGTACTACCAGTACTGCAAAAACACAGGTATCATGACATCTTTTTTATTTCAGTTTATTTTGACAACACTACTTATTACTAACACGTGTAAACAGTCATTTTTTAGTCAACAGGATCTTTACATGCAAATATGCTTTATATGCAAACATGTACCTTGGAATCTGTGTTTTAACCATCACACCACAACACTACAGTATGTGCTATGAGAAAGAGGAACAGCTTATCATACTGTGTGTACGAAACAGTGTGTGTGTGTGTGTGTGTGAGGTTGAACTAAATGCCAAAAACACACTAATAAACAGCTTCTATTCAACGGCTCTATACTTCCTACACTATAACACTCATGAAGCAGCAAACACAGCGCACTTTCCTGTTTGGCCTTGATACCTGGTTAATATATTTAGACAGTGTACATGGGAGGAAAATCAATTGCTACACTGGCCAACCTGAAGTGGAGTTTTGGCAGAGAAATACTGTAGCCACGTGTGGGTGTTCGTACGCAACCATGATTGGATTTTATCTACTCCGATCGTTTACGTAGCAATGGATCTGCTGGGAGGGAAAATCCAATATAAATCTGATGGTATGAGCGATAATTTAAACAGATTTACAAAGATCTCACATTGTGTAGCTTGTAGATTAAGAAAAAAAAAATCAGTTTAAGCATTTAAGTTAAACTACATGGGACATTGGGTCAATCAAAGTAAATACTCTGATCCTATGAAGTCAGATGGATACACTCACCCATACTAAGAGCTGAGAGAATGTTTCCTGAAATGTAAAAAAGCACAGCACTATACACATTGAACACACACTCCCTGTCACAAACACACACACACACACACACACACACACACACACACAGTGGGGTGAAAATAAGGATCGCAGACATATGCAGCTTCGAAGAAGAAAGCCATGTGGATGATATCCTAAACTTGACCAGCTGTACCAACACAACTTCATCTTATCAGAGGAACATCACACACTCATATGGGGACATATCAAGTAGGAACCTTTAAAAAGGTTTAATTAAAATATACTGTATGTTAATACAATTCAAAGTAAAAAAGAGGCTGGGCTGCATGTGTGCCCTGCACAGCATACACACTAATGCACAAAAGATCAACTGTGTATTCTATTAACAGTACTATATGCACAGGAATACATTTGTTTGGGTCAGCTGGTTATTGTATAATACAGCTGTCGGTCCCTAAGTCGAGAACAAATCCATAAGCAACTAGCCATGTTAGATTTCTGTCCCAGTTATTCATGTTGTTGTTATTTGCTAACCAGGATGATGGGGTTGATTTTTGATATTCATTTCCTTGGTAACAGTGATTGAGTCACCGTTTTAAAGGCAATTACTCAAACAGACATTAGGAGGACCAAGGACACTGCAAACAGACTTCAACATATTTTTCTCCCAGCAAAATCTATAATGTCTTGGAAATGATATAGGGAGCACATCCTGTTTCTTGAGTGGTTTGTGGGAGTTTCTTTCTGTAAAATTAGATTGAGCCATTTTCCACCAGACAAGGAGAAATGTTAAGGTGGAAAAGGTAACAGCCTTGTAATAGCTGTTTACTGTCCTGCTCTCCATAATAACAGCTGGTCGGAAAGGTCAGCAGTCTGGTGCTGTATGAAAGAGCTGTATATACATACATACATACATACATACATACATACATACATACACACACATATATACACACAACCACAACATTAAAAACACCTGCCTAATATTGTGTAGGTTCCCCTCGTGCTACCAAAACAGTGCCAACCCGCATCTCAGAATAGCATTGAGATGATATTCTTCTCACCACAATTACAGAGCTGTTATCTGAGTTACCATAGATTTTGTCAGTTTGAACCAGTCTGACCATTCTTTGTTGACCTCTCTCATCAACAAGACATTTCTGTCCACAGAACTGCCGCTCACTGGATGTTTTCGAAGTAAATTCTAGAGACTGTTGTGGGTGAAAATTGTGTGTGATTTCACATTTTTTCCCCATTCTAATGGTTGATGTGAACATTAACTGAAGCGCCAGACCGTATCTGCATGATTTTATACATTACACTGCTGCCACATGATTGGCTGATTAGATAATCGCATGAACAAGTAGATATACAAGTTACACATGGTTTTAAGTTCTACCAAAACTGTAGATAGGATAGTCTTCACGTTGAATTAATTGAATGGGGGCTTGGATGCTTATTGAGAAAAGCTTATATATGTAATATAAAGGATAAATCATTGATAACAAGCAGACAGCAAATATTCTGTCCTCCCCTGATAATTTCAGTAGTCTCAATTCAGTCGATAAATCAAATTCTGTACTGAGGAAAGTTTCAGCAGACATACTGACTGAGGACATTTAAATCTGCCACATTCATGATTTAATGCCATGTACTCAGTTCTCACAAACTGCCAGAAAGTTTCTAGTGGAACGAAATATGAACCACAACTCAGAATGTAATGAAAAAAGAAAAAGAAATACTCAGTAGAACACATTAAATGTCTGCCATTAATCAGATGCGTGTTTGTGTGTGTGAGGGCTGTTGTGACCTACTTGAGATTGCCACTCAGTGTCGAGTGCATTTTGCATCCTAATGGATTGATAGTTTTGTGTACAAAGAAACATGAACACTTCTAGCTATGCAAGCTAGATTTCACATTCTGTCATGAATGCAATTCATAACGCAGGTACACACTGACGCAAGGGGCTCTATAGCCGACATTAGCCTACAACAGTTTGAAGAGAATCTTGCTAAGCAAGATGGTTAAGTTACTTGAACTTTGGTCAATCAAAACTAAAAACTCGGTGTTGTGGCCTAATGCTCAGCACACATTGTGCCATGCTTGTGTGGGAGTCTGGTGCACAACATTTCACAAAATTCCCCTCTTTTCTCCCAATTATCTCCTGTCCTTTCTCCAGTATCACTGACATTAAAAGGCCAAAGAAAACAAAGACTACAGGTAACAAATGTTCTCTTTTCCACATTATTTAATGGTGATCAGTTGCAATGTTGCACCATAAGTTCATGTTGACATGGATTGTGTAATGCTCCACAATGCTGAAAGAATGTGTGAAGACTACTTCTGGTGATGCCACATTATATGAATGTAGATTATGGTGTCCCCACATCAGCTCCTGTCAAATACACACACACATACCCAGTATGAATGCTGATCTCTCTTGATGGACAGCCAGCTACACTTTAGCCCCATTGCTGTCAATCAACAGCTTGTTCCCATGGCAAGTGAACAGGCTGCCATGATAACTTGAAGTTGTTTTATGCAGTCAGTGGATGAATGAGAATGAGACATTCCTGAATATGAAGCAAAGTTCTATTTATAGGCATCTGGGTTTAAAAGGGGCCAGCTCGATGGATGTACAGTAGAAACAAAAGGAACACTTAATGAAATCACATATCACACTGACATACACAAATAAATACCTTATTAAACATAGTGACACATAGCGATCTAATTATGTGAAAAAGAGAAGCATTATCTGTAAAATAGGTGTTTAAATAGGCCATATCATAGTGGTGTCTAAAATATTTTGAACCGTCTCTTACAGCTTGACTGCTAATTTACAGTAGGTTTAATGCTAAAAAGCTATTTATTTAACTGTTTTATCCAAAGCAACTTACAGTGCATTCAATATATACATGTTATCAGTATATGAGTTCCATGGGAACTAAACCCATGACCTTTGCATTATTAGCGCCAAGCTGTACCAGCTGAGCTGCGGGAACAATTTCACTAACCGCCGCTAGTAAAAAATTACTTTGGGTCAAAATTATTTGGGCACACCTATGCGAGTGACTTCAGGAAAAAAAAAAAAAAAAGAAAAAAAAAGCTCATGAATTATTATACTATCAGAAAGAAAAAAAAAAACCAAAAAAAACCTTTAAACCAAAAAACCTATAAACATTTGATTTTAAGTTAGGCAGACATATTTTTTGATTCCTAGTATGCTTCCTAGGAATATATGGTTTGATTTCAAGTAGGCTTCAATAAAATTTATATAGCAGAACAGAAGAACCAGACTGAGTTCCTTACAAGAAACAAAGACTAAAATACGAGAAAGATGTTCTGCAATTAGGGTCAGATGGCATGCCAACAGACTGCCCACAGACAGACTATAGCACACCACCTACTAAACTGGCAAGAGTTGCCGAAAACCACAAAGTCCAATTTGACTGGTTCATCTTTATAAAACTTATGGAAGTCAAGAGTGCCGAAGTTTTCATCAATCCACTATGGAACAAAGTTTTGTTTACATGCAACCAGGGTGCTACATTAAGTTTTATAAGGTTCATGGCATCAAAATATTTTCGTGTGTTTTGTAAGGCACTTAGCAGTTAAACAAGATAACCAATTTATTTGTAGAGTTATGTCAGTGAAATAGTCGGTTTAATCGACGTTGTCTCCAACGTCCCCAAAAGTGCAAAACAAATCAATATAAACCAATCAGTACCGTGTTACAGCGATTATATATTGCAAAGAACACATCTGGCTATTAACAAATGTGTGTAAAATGATAAAGTCAAAAGATTTAGCCTGTTCATATTCCCAAATATTAAGTAAAAAAAGTAAAACGAGAAAATAAATGCTTCTATAGACGGTTCTATGTTAACTTAGTGTTGCACAGTAGCCTTTACCAGTACCACAGTACTACCACGGGCTCAAGCGTAATAACACTGGTGGTACCGCAGTGTTTTTCATTAAATACAGTTGTATATACGCACCTAATGCTTATGCAGCGAGACACTGATAAAAGAGAAAGCCATAGTTAAGACACAACCGCCGATGACATCCACCTCTAGGGCCCGTTCACTCCAAAAGCATCCGTCTTTTTCTATGTAAGCATGTGCTACACAGACGTCTAGGGCTGTTATGATTATGAAATTTGGCTAATGATTGTCAAACAATAATTGCGATTGTGATGATTAATGTTCTTTTTTAGAGATTTCATGATTCATTGTCATATAAATAGTCATATTTCTTAAGATGCATGTGTGCTTCATATACTTTAATAAGTCATTTTTACATATTTAAATTCAAATATACAAATCAAATAATAAAATAGGATATATGAGTTCCTTTTAAGACTTTAAAAACGTATGAACGACATGAAAAATAATGTTTTAAATATCAAAATATTTCTAAATACTTAAAATAGGTCTCTCTTTATAGTCAACTTTAGTTTTGGTCAATTTTACATTTACACTGTTGTTTTTGAAACTTATATATTTTATATTATATTTGTTTCATAAAACTTTTAATGGAATTGGAAGTGCACAATAATTGCATTTATCTTAAATAACCAGATGTTTCAGATGATCAGATGTTTACTTAATAATCGCCACAGGCCTACGGACGTCTTTGACTGTTTCGTCATGGCTTGCTGTATTTTCAGCGTCTCGTGCAGTAACGGATGCATTTTTTTAGATGCTGTGTCAATTTAAAAGGAAATTCAACATTTGAAATGCATCGAGATACCAGCGTTCTGTTCCATTTGTTGTACTGCGCCTGTTTTACCCCAATAATTCAAGTCATCATCAGTGCTTGGCACATATCCAAAATTCGAATGCTCATTTTAGCATTCGAATTTGCATTTTTATCTTAAATTCAACAAACCAGACCGGTGCACCAGATTTTATGTCGATAATCAAAAGTCTGACTCCAGCCAGACTAGGGTGAAATTAGCATGTACCTGAAATAGAATGCAATGGAAATGGGGATGCATTTATACACAGGTTGCCAACTAGTCATCCCTGGACAATACATGTAGCTTCCAACAAGCAAATAAGTGACTGAAGCTGTTTGTCAACAGTTGAATGCCAAATTTCAACACTGAATAAAGTATTAAGTAAGCAAAGAGGAGGTCACTTTTACCAAATTTGGACTAGTTATTGTTCTTTACAGGAATAGCATAGTTACTCAATCTATGATAATGATGTAAGATGAGCATATAGAAAACATTAGAAACATGCTTGTGAGAACTTTCAAGCTAACTGACTTGTTGATGGGGATAAAAACAGCTTTCTAAAAAAGCTGAAATTCAACTGTTTCCCTCATTTTTTAGAAATACTTGTATCCCTTATCTTGCACCTTCCCCTCCGTACATTCACCTTTAACACAAATTGAACACAAAAAGTTGACTTTGCAACATCCAATGCAGTGGGTACATTTTAACATTCAATACATCTTCCGAACCCTCAGTCCTACCAGATCAAGCTCATCAGTGCAATGAATGGTGTCACCTGTCAACTTCTATTAAATATCTGGGGAGACTCATGAATTCAATACTTTTTGCCCTGTACACTCATCATATCTGCTGCGGAAGACAGCTTTTCTAACATGGAAATGATTGGCTAATGTAATCAGGAGGACTAATTGTAAAACGTCTTCTGGAAGAAGGGAGAGGACAAGAGAGGAGACATTCTGAAACATATTGACAGTAAAATGCGGAGTTGTGGATCATTACCCGGCTGTGATGGAGAGACAGAGGCGATGTGCGTGTGTCTCATGAAACCGATTCCACTCTGACAGGATGATCGATGAGCAACAGTCATGCACATGCACATCACCCATGTTAAAGTGGCAAACTTAAATGTTGGTTCATAGGAAATTAATTTTAGTGAATGAAATAATATTTAAGATATTGGAAGATCTGCGACACAGTGTTGTACTGTCGCTCTATACTGTAGATATGAAACAGCCGTTTTATTGCATGTGTGTTAAAGGAAAAGTTCACCCAAAATACAAATTATGTCATCATTTACTCACCCTCATATCATTCCAAACCTGTATGATTGCCTTTCTTTTGCGGAACACAAAAGGACATGTTTATAAAACAACTTCTAGGGTGAACGTACGCCATGGTGAAAGAGCACATCTCATACATGCGCAACGGACGTCAACATTTTTGCTGAATAAATGACTCAATTGCATGCTTTTTCTCACCATGAGCTATAGTATGCATTCAGAAGACTTAAAATATGATTAACTAGCCACATGAATAGCTTTTATGATACTTTTGGGTCCTTTTTTGATCTTGGCCTGTGATACCAAAGTCTTTCTAGCAAGTCAGTCCACTGGCAGCCATCTTTGGAACATTCCAGGGAAGCTATTTCCAGTCATGAAAGTGTAGCTCCTATCTACTTGAATGGGGAAAGACCAAAAACGATTGGTCAAGATTACGATCAAAGAACATATTTCAAATCAGCAGTAAAATCTAATAACAAATGGTATCATAAATTGTGCTTCTTTCCCTCAGATTACGCTAAAAAATGCAATTTCCATGGCTTGTATAGCTAATGCACATGTGCGTTCTCGAGTTGATTGACAGACAATGTCTGTATCTAAAATGTGATATGCTTATTTACCTGTAAGACGGGACTTCCTTTCTACATCTGTTGACTGTTTGGTATTCCAATGTCTCCCATTCATTTTAACAGAAGTGGCCTGTCTGCCAAATACTCTTTGGCGATACTCACTGAAACATATCTTTTTGTGTTCTGCATAAGAAAGTCAAATGGGTTTGGATAAGAAGGTGAGAAATTAAGACAGAATTGTATTTTTTGTGCCTCAGACACATCTGAGCAGTCGGGCTGTGCTTGGAGAGAGGATGTAATCTAATTTGCTGAGTGCAGGGTGCTGATTAGTCCCACTGCTGTACAGCCCACAACACAATTCAGAGGGGACCTGGGATCACATTTCTGTCTCTCCATGCTGATCTCAGCATGAGCCAAGAAGAGAGACTAATTCAGGAGCTCCTTGTGCAGAGCTCTCCCCTGAAGAGCTCTCAGAACATCTGAGGGTTTGAGCGGTTTCTTGCTTCTCACTCACTCACTCACTCACTTATACATTTCCACCATGGTTGTGAGGAGATGAGGAGAAGAGAAAGGATGGTAAGAGAAGGGAACACAGAATATGAAGAGGAGAGAGTTAGATGAATAGTTCACCCAAAAATTTAAATTCTGTCATTATTTACTACCATGCTGTTCTAAACCCATATGACTTTTATTAGATATTTTAAAGAATATTACAATGCTGATTTCCACACAATGGCAGTGGATTGTGGCTCACTAATGCTTAAAAAAGCACCAAAATGTGTCATAAAATAGTCCAGGCAACTTGTGTCATCATCCAAGTCTTTTGAAGACATATGATTACTTTGTATGATGAACAAACCAAAATGTATGTCATTATTCACTCTGAAATCGAATCAAAACTGTAAATAACTCTGTAAATCAAATATGGCGGCATGTCAATAACTGTGTCATGATGCCAAGAGACGTGTAAAAACCAATGAGGTTTGATGATGTTAACATGGTGCTACATTGAATTTATGGAGCAAGTAAGTGAGGGTAAGTAAATTATGACAGAATTTTCATTTCTGGGTGAACTAACCCTTTAAAGTGCATTCACATTGACAACAACTGAATTGCTGGAGGTTGCCAAGTCACTGTAGGTCTGCTCCAAAAATTAGGCTTTGTTCACAATGCAGGAACAAATAGATTTTTTTCTCAAATCTGATTTTTTTTTTTTTGTTTTGACTGTTCAAACTACAGATGTTTTAAGCATAAAAGAGTCTGACAGTGAGACTCCTGAAGAGGACCCAAGTCCTGTAATGAAGCGTTCACAATGTTCAAGTGTCCTGTATTCGTGCAAGACATTTAACCTTATCACGTTGTGGTGGCTCGCAGCCGGTGTGTGTTATCTAAGGGATA
This sequence comes from Myxocyprinus asiaticus, assembly GCF_019703515.2. Classification (NCBI taxonomy): domain Eukaryota; kingdom Metazoa; phylum Chordata; class Actinopteri; order Cypriniformes; family Catostomidae; genus Myxocyprinus; species Myxocyprinus asiaticus. The sequence continues at coordinate 48,283,591 of NC_059346.1, forward strand.
ATTGACGACGTACCGTTGAAATGTTTAAAAATAATGCACACCCAAGGTGGTAATGCAGTCACAACACGCAGCGGAGCATTATTTTTAAACAATTCAACAGGCTGGATTAAATAATTCCACTTATACCACGGTTACCACACCTTAAGACATCGTTCAGGGTTTTATATCAAGACATTTTCTGGTATTCGTCCCAAAAACGCTCTTATGAGAGGAACTACTTTCTTTCGCCACAGATTCAGTGTCTTGCTTTAATACAGTGCAAGCCTTCGTTGCTAATTCGAAAACATCACTTCAGAACTAGCAACGGAGGCACGTGCTGCTTTACTCGAGGACTTACTGGCGTAATGAGGTAGTGCATTTGTGTGAGTTAGTGCGTGTGTGTGTGTTTGTGTGTGTGTGTGTGTGTGTGTGTGTGTGTGTGTGTGTGTGTGTGTGTGTGTGTGTGAGTGAGAGAGTTAGTGTGTGAGTTTGTATTTGAGGGATCGAAAGAGAGAAACTGAGAAAATTAGATATCTCGCTTTTGGGATTACTTTGTTGTAGCTCTCGTCAGAAGTAACATCGCTTCAAAATCGCCAAGATGCGTGTAGTCATATTCCCGTTGTAAACCTTAACTTGTTTCATCCCCACTGAGATGCAGGAGTGCACTGACATAACGACTCTGTTTTTCTCTCACGAGCATGTTTGGGCCTTAAGTGTGTGCGTTATGCATATAGTGTGTGTGTGTGTGTGTGTGTGTGTGTGTGTGTGTGTGTGTGTGTGTGTGTGTGTGTGTGTGAGAGAGAGGGGGCGCAAGGGTGTTTCCTACAGATATTTCAGATAATATAGAAACTGCTGTATTGATCAAGTGTATCTAGCTTTGATATAGCTCAAGCTTGCGTTGCTAGTTCGGAAACGTCACATTAGACTAGCAACAGAGGATGAGCCGCTTTTCAGCATAGGAGTAACAAGGTAGTGTGTGCGAGCGTATGTGTGTGTGAGAGCGTGTATTGGCTTATGTGTGTGAGCGTTTGTGCGTGCGTATGTGAGTGTGTATGTGCATGCATGAGCGTATGTATGTGTGTGAGCGTGTGTTAGCACGGTGGAGATGAGGGAGCACAAGGGCTATTTTTAACCGAAATTGAAATAAATGTAGGATATTTTAGACATTGTTTTGATGTTCTTAACCGATTTACTTTAACCAATGACTTTTAACTGAAATAAGACTCTTGAAATAAGTGAAATAATTTGGCGAAGTGATATGCGGTCAAGACCTGGAACTACTTCACAGCCGTGTGTTTACTTGAAAAATAATTGCACACCTTAATTATTCACCTGATTTGTCCGTCATCCAATCAGAATCAAGCATTCAACAGACCCGTGTTATAATGCACATTAGTCCATCTCATTGGGTGAGTAAAGCCAATGTCTGTATTATTTTTTAAAAGAGGTTTGCACTTCTTGCTGCCCTGTAACATAGATATGACATATGGGTGCTTTCCATTCAGAAGAGATCATCTGTTCCCCTCATAGACTTCTCCTTCCACTGTCGAAGGGCTGAAAGGTTTAATAAAATGGTCATTCTGAACTCACTTTAAGTAATTTTTTATTGAAAAATCTATTGTAACAATCCTACAGCATGGCCATCATTATTGTTTTCCCTTCTAAATGTCCTGTGAAGGCATCATTTATGCCTTTTGGAAGGCAGTTTATGTCTTCTCGTCACAACACCTGTCAAAACAACCTGTAGCGCACAACGAATTACGAAAAAAACATATAATCCGATCTGACCATTCAGACTGAGACGCATTTAGAAAAATCAGGTTTGGATCAGGCTTATAAAAATCAGATTTTTTGTTTTAGTCCAGTTCAGACTACAAAAACGGATGAGTCCGATTGGCCAGAAAATCCGATTTTGTCTGCCTGTGTGAACACAGACTTAGTGAGCTGCCTCACTGTCTCCTGCCTACATAGACAGCTGTCTTCCATGGCAGAATCCTTCCTGAAGTGGAATTGAAATCTCTTCATAGGCGGCAACTCCACACAACACTCAAATATCGCTCCTCACTCGGCACACAGGAGACTCAACTTGTAGCTGATTTCAATACAGTTGAAACAAGATCACAGTGCATTCTTGGATCACCTATCCAGGGAAGGATACATACGATGATACCTTAGGATTTGGCCAAAACAAGATATCTGAGGCAGCATGATTAAGGTACCTACCTTTTGAAACAACTCTTGTGTCTGGAACGTGCCTATGATGCCTTAAAGTGCTGCCTCCGGAGGAAGGTCACTAGGTAATGGAACAGACTCAATGGGTCACGATGGTCAACTAGTTGTCCAGCTGTCTAACAACCCACTAGTCGATTACTATGGTTGACTAGTGAATTATTACACTCTATGAAAAGTTGCACCTTTAAAAGTGCATCAAAATTAAAATTGGTCTCCAAATATTTTTTAATTGTTGGTCTATGTACACATGCAGACAGACGGCATTGGTTGTTACATTGCATCTAGGCATGTGAATCTTTGGATTGACAGAAAATTGACTCGATACATGATTCACTGGATTTTCATTTGATTCAAAAGTTTTTTGCAAATTAAGAGCAATTCAATTCGATACACTATTCAATTTGATTACATTTTTTAAGCTTCTCTCATGGCATTCATGAATGTGCAACAGACGTCAGTATTTAATAAAATTACTTAAATTTCAGTCGACTTACATTTTCAGACAATTGTATGTATTCAGAAGACTTGGAATATAACTTAAAACCCCCATGGGCTACTTTTATAACAATTTTGTGTCCTTTTTGGAGTAACTATCAACTGCCACTGCATTGAAAAGAAAGACCGGGGTATTCAATAATATTTTGGGATTTGGGATACTTTCCAAAAAAGCATGTTGGAAAGACCAAGGGCAGAGTGTGACACTATTTAATCCAGGAAGTTGTCTGAGCAAGTGTGGAGGAAGATCGAGCAAGACAGATGGTGGGGCTACGGCAGCAGGGGGCATGGACAAGGTGGGAAAGCATAATGCAACGCAGGATTACCTGTGCTAACATCATGCAGGCAGACTTCCATCATGTTCAGTTCCTTGTCCAGATGGTTTATGACACCCTACCAAGCCCGGCAAACCTTCACATCTGGGGAAAAATTGAGATGCCCTCCTGCCCTCGTTGTCCTGGAAGGGGTTCTCTGGAGCATCTTCTCAGAAGCTGCCCAAAAGCCCTTGGGGAAGGTCGCTAACGACTAGGTGCTCAAGGAAGTTGCAGAGAGCATAGCCGCTGTCATTGGTACCAGCAAACACAATCACGACCCAAAGAAGTCCATCACTTTCATCAAAGCTGGTGAGAAACCCCATCTACAACCAAAATCAAGGTCAGGTCTCCTCCACACAGCCTCTGACGGGCAGTTCAAAGTCGATCTGGGTAAGCAGCTAAAGTTCCCCGAGCACATCGTGTCAACATCACTCCAGCCAGACATTATCATCATCATCTCTGAGTCCACCAAGAAAATGGTCATGTTAGAACTCACAGTGCCCTGAGAAAAGCGCATTGAAGAGGCCAATAAGAAGAAGCGTGCAAAATACCAGGAACTGGTGAAGACATGCTGGGCAGGATTCTGGAGGACACAATGAAAGCTAACTGAAATAGGCTGTAGGGGCTTTGCAGGATGCTCACTCTGCAGAGCCCTTAACCTGACCGAAGCCACAGAGAAAGCCACAAGGTGGCATTTGATTAAGATGGCTAATCCGTGGGCGGTTGCTGCTGGGACGCAAGTCGGGCCTGATCAACCCTGACTGGGTCACCTGGGCAAGGGTGTCTGATGTTGAAAGACCTGAAACACCTGAAGACCCATGTAACATCATTGATCATGCGTTCCAGCGCATACACAAGATGTATCTAGCACACTTCCTTTTGTGTTCCACTTAAGAAAGAGAGGCATACGGGTTTGGAACAACATGACAGTGAGTAAATGATGACAGAATTTTCAATGTTGGGTGAGCTATTCCTTTAAAAACAAAAACAGGAGAGAGAAAAGATGGGAACAGAACAAGAGGTGGAGGATTTAAAAAAAAAGTGGGGTGCTGATAACAGAACATGCAGCTTAACCATCTGTTCTTCTGTGTAAAGATCAGGGCTTAAGTGCATCATTAAACACACTTACATCACCAGTGCAGGACACAAATATCAATTCTCTTACAACTATAACAATCGATACATATGCTGTATTGAGGACACTCAATGCCAAAAGCCACCGCACTCACACACACACTCTTGAAATACAACAAATGAGCTGAAGTGACAGAGATAATTTCAATCATCGTCACTACCTCAGCGTTAAATTGGAATTATTTTTCATGGAAACATCAGAAGCTGTTTATTACAACAGAATGAGATAATCTCTTCTCCACAGATTAATCAGTGACAATCTTTTTTTCTTAGGCACAATTTTTCATTCCATTTCTCTTTCTCACTTCATTCCTTGTCTTATAGAGCTGTTCAGTCATGACGTCAATTTGTAGAACAACACTAAAGGCTAATTCGCCTATTTGGTTTTAGGTTTTGGAGTAAACCCAGGCCAAGCTCCACAGGGGGGCCAGGGTGAGCCTGGCCTACCCAATCACGGGCCTGGCCCACCACCACCCACTTCCACCACCCTCTTCAAGTAATGTTAACAGCAGACCTTATCTTACTCACAAAACGAAAACTGCCATTCTAAAAACCCATTGAAAATTCCAGAGGGAACCTCTGGCTTGAAAAATGCTATTTTTTCCACTGGGTATTAGGGCTACAAACTGTACAGCTTTTATTGTCTTTCCATTACTTCCCAATCTTATCGAAAATTTGCATCCTATTGGCTGACTAAATGGCTCTCTCTGTGGAAGAACAGCATGATATTGATCAGGCACTGCGTCCATGTGTCAGGTTAAGTAACTGGTCTAGAGAGACACCAGAAAAAACATGGTCTGCTGTAAACTATAGTCTGTAGTCTACAGGCTTTTTGCCCAGTTTCAAACCCCAGTGAGCAGCCTACCTAGACTGAATTTTTAAGTATCATTGGTACACTCCATTGGTGCTGTTTTAAACAGTACAAAGGAAAATCATGCTTTTTTAGGGGTCGCCCACACAGGATGTGCTGTCGAGTCCTTCTGTGCTGTTTTTAAATTGGTTTTCTATGTAAACATGCGCTAGACGGACTTCTTGAACAGTTGCGGTGTCATGAGAAATCTGCGTTCTGTTATATATATATATTATTTATTTTTTTTCTGCAAGAATGTGTACTGTCTAGCCCCTAAATCTGTATTTTGTTTTCAGTGTCTTGCAGCATAAGCGCCACATTTTTTAGATGTTGTGTCTAGTTTAAAAACTAAGTTCAACTTTCAAAAGTTCAGTGTTCTTTGAGACCTGCACTTTGTTCTATTACATTGCGCTATGTCTAGGTTTTTTTTATTTTTATTTTTTTTTAAAGTAAGAACGGCCTCTTAAAGGATCCCTTGTTTTGGCCCACTAGGGCCATATATTTGTTTATGAGATATATGAAAAGACAAGATATACTGTATGTCTAACATAGGCTGTTTTTAAGGTGCGCATCTCGCGAGAGTAGGTTTGGACGCAGGGTTTTTTTAAAGACATGGCAAAATTGCTTGTTCTATGTACAGTAATGAGCAACGATGAGAACAACAGGCTAGCTAGTCAAACAAAAGGAACTACTATGGCAAAGCGTCAGGGAGAAGAGAAAAACATAAGTGGTAAAAAGAAAACAAGGGTTTATTTGTTTTTATTTATTTAGTATGATTTATTTGTATTGAATTTGGTATCATTGAGGCAATGGCCAAAGTGAGAATTGAGCGTATGATTTGTGGTGAAAGACTAGCAAATAAAACAAATGAATAGACAGGGCATGCAATTGAGTGAGATACAGTATAGCAGCATTTATTCTCCATTTCTTTTCAACATTAACAGACTGACATTAACAGCATTAATATAACCTCTGATATTCATCAACGCTGGAGAGTGCGTTGTGCCACTCCGTTTGAATGTGCAGCTGCCGCAATCTGTCACACAAAGCATTAAAGAGCATCAAAACAACATTTAAGGTTTAGATTTTGTGATAAAATTGACATAATTTGAAGGCTGACACTAAAGTTGAGTTTGTCCAAAACACTTCTTCTGGTTAAAATAATGGAGCGTGTCACATTTGTGGATATGTAGTTAATGGGAAGACCATATATTATATGCAGTCTACATGCAATTTGGAAAAAAGACAACTATGTTTGTGTTCTCTGGAATAGACAGTCCCCTCCAACAAAATTCAGTATATTTGGCGGTGGGGGTTCCAGCGTTCCACACACTCATCATAGGATTATCGCTATAACACATAAGCCTAGCTTTGTTCCTTCATATCGTACTGAAAAGCCATCAGAGCACCAAACACCCTCAGAAGGTGGGTAAACCCAGGGAGTTTTTCCTTTGGGAAAACCTGCAAAATCAAAATATACCCCAGAACTTCAGGGATCTTTTGACTAGAGCTCACAATAAATATCATAAATATGCATATAACTGATTAGGTGAATATCCCATCCCACAATGTTAATGTTCTTAAATTCTTAGTTTTATACAGTATTTCCAAGTTTTAAAGGTTAAGTAAAATGAATACATTTGTACATTTGAGATTTCTCCTCCAATGCATTGATAGTCACATTAACACATTATATTTTGCTCCTGTTACAAGGAAAATCTATTCTTGTGAACCTGTGCATATTGCTAGTTGTTTTTATTGAGCCTGTGTTAATTTCATACAACAAATAACAAATGAATATTTTGTTCATGTCGGTAATTTAATTTGGGGGGTGGGGGTGGGGGGGGGGGGTGGTATGGGTGTTCACAGGAGAGGGGGTCGTTTGGGTTTTAAAATAGGGGTCCCCTAGAAAAAAGGTTGGGAACCACTGCCTTAGAAGGTAACGGCCTATGTTAATTGTGGCGAGTTAACTCACTACAGATTGGAACAGAGCTATTGACTAAAGTAGGCAATAAGAGAAGTCGTGATCAAACCCACAGTCGTTTCTGGCAACAGTAATGAGACCTTGTAGAGCTAAATAGCTTCATTTGTGAATCCTTCTCAGCAAACAGGAATTCAATCAATGTTCACACTGATTCAGTTTATAATTGGCCATTTAGTCCACCATGATTGGACATATAAATCATAGCCAGTCCTTCAATACATTTCTCCAATAATTCCTCATGGCTTAATCTCATTACATTCTTTAATGTTGCTACAAAGTAACCACCTCAAAATGTTGGGCTAAGCTGGACAAAAACACTGAGAGAGGGTGCGCAGATGTTCCTCCTAATCTGCATTACCAGAATAAATATGGCTGTTTATCCAGAAAAGATGCTTTGGCAGTGTTAATGAGCACGGCAACCCCATCTGGCTCTTGAAAGCTTGCAAATAACAGCAGTGCTTTGAGAAGATCTGAAAGGTCAACAGGCTGCTTGAGTCTCTCCATTCCACTCCAGAATGCATTAATTAAATACCTGAATCCCACACAAAGACATGAGAGGAGAGAGTTAAGAAATGTAGTGGCACTCAGCCACATTGCAGGTCAAAATGCCATTGTTGCACAGAAAACCTGCACCCAATTTCCCAGTAGTGTTGCAACTGACACTTTGAAGATTATCGTGACTTTCTTTGTAAATTACTTTGAACTATTGTTTTCACTGCATATGACATGTAAATAAAGATGCGTTTGGGAAACTGACCTCAAACATCAAGTTGTACTTATGTACTACTAACGTTCAGCTCAGTGTTTGTGGAAACCGGGTCCCGGTTCACTCGACAGGAGAATCTTTGACGCTAACAGTTCTCTGCAGTTTATTCAACAAATCCATATTCAGTTATAAGAACTATACACACTCAAACCTACAAAACATGCTTGAGATAACCTTTCACAGGCCCGGACACCTCAACAATAACGCATAAAGGACTTCTTCTCAACAATCTTAAAGAATGGAAGGCAAGAGAAAGAGAGAGAGGTATAAAAAGACAGGAAGATTATGTGAAGCAGGCCTGCACCCAAGAAGATAAGAGACACATTGTAAATGCCATATGCATTGCGCCTCACGCTGTCGCCATGGCAACCATCACCAGCATCCCTATACGTCCTAATTATTCCATGACTCTCCAGTAATTACATGAACACGATTCACATAGATTCCACCACTGGGCGATAAAAAGACAGAGTTTGAGAAGGTAGAGGTTAAAAGAGAGAGCAACGAGACTGATGTCTTTTTAATCTCAATCCTAACACATCATGCATCTGCTGAGCCTCAGTCTGAAGGCTTCCCTCTTCAGAGTACCATGCAGGGTCCCATCCAAATGAGGCATATTGAGGCATATGGGGGGGGCCTATTGGCTGGGTATTGATACATTCTCACAGTAATCATTTCATCTAGAGTTGGACATGAGCAAAAGTATTGACTCATGGTTGAGTGAGTTAGGCAACTCTAGTCATATCTAGACTGGATTACTGCAATGCTCTTTTAGCCAGCCTTCCTGCATGTGCGGTTAAGCCGCCGCAAATGATCCAGAATGCAGCAGCACATCTGGTCTTCTACGAACCCAAGAGAGCACATATTACACCTCTCTTTGTCCATCTACTCTGACTGCCGGTTGCTGCACATATCAAGTTCAAAACTCTGATGCTGGCATAAAGAACAGTCACTGGGTTTGCGGCAGTTTACCTACAATCATTCCTGAAGAGCTAAGTTCCCATCAGGAGGCTACGGTCTGCAAATGAGTGGCGCGTTGCAGTACCAAAATAGAGGCACCGAATCTTTTTACCAGACTTTCGGCTTCACTGTAACCATGATGGTGATTTAGACTTGATTTAAATCGAGTTGACTTGAGTTCAATTCAGACTGATTCACCAACTAGTTTGACCAACTGAGTCAAAGCGATACGCAGAGTGATTTGCAAATCAAATGGACATGGGTAATTGCCCTAAATGACACCCCTGTGCCCTGTGGTCCTCCAACAAGTGTGCACTTAGATGACATATGCCACATAGAGGGCACATTGAGAATGCATAGGGCCCGTCTTACCAGAAAACAAAGCAATTGCATTTTAAACAGGCCAGACACAAAGGTCACATTCATAAACTCATACATTTATGATGAGATCAAAAGCATCTTGCTAACATTGTTGCAGCACCGGCAGTGCTCAGAGCATAATTACACTGAGCGATGCGATGTCTTGGGGAAATTTGGAGTTTGGAGGGCTTTTAATTAGAGAGATTTAATTATCCTGATTACAGGACCACAAAACATGGCAGGCAATCAAGGGGAAATGTCAGTTAACGTATTAAGCTGGTGTCATCAGCATGAGTTAAGAAACTGCCTCAGAACTGAGTAAACTGTAGTTAGTCACCAAAAAATAGCAGGCAGAATTAAATATACACAGTAGACACTTTCATATGCTACAGTCCTTTAAGAATGATAAATCTTTCATTTAAAAAAATCAGTTGGCCTAGAGGTTAGCATAGATGCTACAAATACGCTAAGCCATGTACTCACGTTGGAAAAGCAGGTTTGAATTTAGTCATGTCACAATCCTATTTAAACCCTCTCTCAATAATTGAGAAAAAAAAAAGAAAAAAACAAAAAATACAAAAACAAAAAAAACAGAGGCAAAACCTGGTAAAACGAAGCCAAGAGCAAAAAGTAAACAAAAAAAAAATCACATATTTAGTCTTTTTGTGGTAAGTGACTGGAGTGCAATAGTGATTTGGTAAGCCGATCTTGAAACAGTTGTACCATCTACTGAATGGCTCATCTACATGGCACAAACATACAGTGCGTGACTATGCACTTTTTTCACATGCCATACAAAAAATTAAAAACACAGAGAGGGAGGGATGGGAAAAGAGAGTGGGCATGTTACATAATGCTTGCATAAAAGGCTTGTAAGCAATTATACTCACATAACACGTAGTGCTGTCGTCTGTAAATGCAACTCAGTCATTATAGAGGGATCTCAGAGAACTCTACTGATGATGTAAGACACACAGGTCAGAATACAGCACTGTCATGGCCCAGATATGTCTTGTTAACCATCCTCAAATACCACCAGGTAGACTTTTCCAGGAGCAGAAGGCCAAGAAAATACAAAAAAAGAAAATTGGCCGCAAATATATACATAAATTACAATACATAAATGGTTATGAAAAGTGGAACCATACTGGGAATAGTAAGGTTGAGTGAACAGTGCTGTTTTGGCATATAAAATAATGAGTAAGGGGTCACAGGCCGACTACCATCTCTGTACAGCTTAACTGCAAGTTGTTGTTTTTTTTGTAAGGATAAACACAATGGAAATAAGGCTCTAATAATAAATAATAATAAGTTCAGCACTTGTTACACAAAGCACCTAAGTCTAAAGATGATGATGAGTGTGAAACGAGTGAGAAAAAGATCACAATATATCAGTTTTGAATCGCCATACTGTGTGAAAAAGGCAAAACACAGTAAAAACGGCAGCACTGGAACAGAGAAAAACACAAACACTTTACACTTTTAACGCTCTGTTTAGATATGAACATGAATCTTAGCATAATTGAGTCAAACCTGTCTGTCACAGGACAGATCATAGTCTAAAGGGGGGTTCAGACAGAGCACATCTTACATTAAAAAAAAAGCTAGATGCAGAGAAATGAATGGAAACAAATGCAGGTGTCTTGAGGCATGTTTATTTAAGTTTTTGTTTTTCCTCTACCCTTTTCTCTCCCAATTTGGAATGCGCTCTAAGTCCTCATGGTGGCGTAGTGACTCGCCTCAATCTGGGTGGCGGAGGACAAATCTCAGTTGCCTCCGCGTCTGAGACCAACAATCCGTGCATCTTATCAGTGTCTTGTTGAATGCGTTACCATGGAGACATGGCGCGTGTGCATCCACGCACAACTCACCACACGCTCCACCGAGAGCGAGAACCACACATTATAGCGACCACGAGGAGGTTACCCCACATGACCCAATTTGGTTGCTTAGGAGACCTGGCTGGAGTCACTCAGCATGCCCTGGATTCGAAATCGCTACTCCAGGGGTGGTAGTCAGAGTCAATACTCACTGAGCTACCCAGGCCCCCTGTTTATTTAAGTTTTTAAACTTGACACGACATCTTGAAAATGCTGCGTTAATGTGTGAGGTGCTGAAAAAATCTGCAATACATGGTGCAGCAGTTAAAGATATCTGTGTAGGAAATGTTTATATAGCAAAACAAAAATCATTTTAAAAAACAGTGCAGATGGACGCAAAAACATGTTCTGTGTGAACAGCTCTTAAGAGACATGATTTTCGATGACCTCGATGTTCGACAAAAAATATGTAGTTACTGAATTTTGCCTTTGCAAGAATACATTAAACAAACAGTCACATTATTATAACTCCTGGCTCAGATATCGATATAATATCATATCGTCAGGTCCCTGCTGATTCACATCCCTATGGTAGTGTTGTCAAAAGTACCAGTACTTCGGTACCAAGTCAATAGTAAAAAAAAATATGTAACGATAACAGTGATTCTGCAGGACTGGTAGTACAGAGTACTGACTCTGTCCGGTACCACCATGCAACATGACTGACACACGACTGCTTTAATGTTACCAGGCATGATCATATTTTTTTACCAAGAAAATTCACGTTGGATCATAATTTCTTTTTTTCTAGTAAGACCTTTGATATTAGGGCAAAAATCATATTATTGATAATAATTTTTGTATTGTTTATCTAAAATATCTAAAAATCCTTAAAACAAGATCAGTTTGATTTATCTTGTTTTAGAAACAACACTGCATAAGATATTTAGGTTTTTCAGAGAATGTATTTTTAACATGTGTATTTTGTCTTACTGTACTGATAGAGTTTTTATAGTCAAAACAAGTGAAAAAATCTACCAGTGCTTAAGAAGTAATCCAGAGTATTTAGAATACGTTACTGACCTTGAGTAATCTAACAGAATACATTACAAATTACATTTTACAGCATGTATTCTGTAATCTGTAGTGATCTGTAGTACATTTCAAAAGTAACCCCCCCAACCCTGCCTATAGTGTACCCAGTGTAACAGGGAAATTTTGCAAGTATAATACATAGAGCTCTCAGGGGAAGTCAGCAGTCTGTAAGTGTGTTTTTATTAAGGCTGTGAGTCTCTTTCTGACAGCAGCTGAAGACACACCTGGGCTGTATCAATTAAATGACATAAATCACATCTGGAGCGGGTGTTATTCATGAGTACAGAAAGCAGGGAATTGTCTCTCCTTTCCCTATATTCAGCAGAACAGGCAATAAATCAGTGTCTATACAGCATCTGTATGCACATTTCTGTCTCCACAGATTACTGATGTGAACCAATTTTGCGCAGCCATGAAATCTAGTTTCATACCACCTTTGTGCCAAACGCAGACATGTCAATCAATCTCTGGCAGCCTGACTGATGGAAGAGAGGAAGATGAGAAAGATGAGAGAGGAGGGGAGGATGGATGAATGGATATATGGAGTGATAGAGGTCAGCACACCTTCAGAAGACCTTGAGCAAAGTTGAGTTTAAACAAATGCCAGTCAAACTGCAGAACCTTCAAACTCCCTGTTGACTTGCTTCCTCAGACTCTTAAAAACACCAGTTCTGTAATCATCTACATAATGTTCAGCTTTCAATCACTCCCCACCAAGATCGAGGCATTAGCTCCTGGCAGAAATGTTGATGTACACACACACTGCCCTCCTATTGTTTATAAGTAAACAATAACACTGAATTTACAGGAACCATATGATTTTCATGACTTTTGGTACCGCTAATGGTTCCCGAATGTGCAATTTTCCACTGATGTGGACAGAACACCATACTAAAATACTCTGACAGTGTTTCCTGCAGTACTATTCAGCGGCAGCGCTAGCATCAAACACGTGCAACTAGTGAAGTCAGATTCCCTAACAAAATTACTCTGAGCTGGTTCTTTTGAATCTACCATAGGGATGTCATAAAATATCGATATATCAATTATTGATTGGCACTTTATTTTATCGATACATTTAAGGCATTGATATATTAACATCAGCTGACATTTAAATTAGATGCCTAATTTGTGTGCTTTCAATTCACTGCCAGTTGCATTTCATTCAATGTAGTCTGACATAATAGCTTTGGGAGACCACAAGGGGGTGACATAACATTTACTGAAGCCGGTCGCGGCATGAACAAGGCACAGATATCACACACACATTACGAGCTGATGGCAGTTCATTTTGTGATGAGTTTGCAAGTTAGTGTATGGAACTGGTGTAACTGGTGAAATGGCAAAGTTTATTATGTAATTTTCCTATATGTAGCACTAAAAATGTATTTCATTCAAGCTGTCAAACCACAAAACAACATACTTGCAATGGAAAATACATTGTGTAGGCTCTATAAAAGATACTTATTCACAATATATCATCCAGTAATGACTAGAGTAAATAATCTTTGTCCTTTGATAATGATTTGTGTTGAATTTAATGGAAAACTACGCAAGTTGAGCTCAGTGGCACTGCGCGCTTTTTAACAGCCTACAAAAGACAGCAAGCCCACGGTGTGTGTGCATACCTTCATAGAAAATAATTGTTTCGAATTTTAGAACGAGCCATGTCATCCGCCAGGCACATCCGGTGCGTGACCCCTTTAATTTACCCTGCCGCTCAGACTTTACCAAATTAGTGTTTTGAAATATGTTTGAAAAGACAGACTATTGTGCAACAAGCAGCCCAATTTAGCTGAAATAATCTTGATACATATCGAAAATCATCCAGATAATCTACTGATTATCAATGCATGAAAAAGGCATTGATCCCAAGCCTAATCTACAGCGTATAACATACAGTGCTACCATTTTAGTTTGATTCCAAAACAAAATCACTCTTATGAGTTTAAGTTATTTTAAGTGAATCAGAAACATTCATTGTGACCAGTGTAGTATGGTTCCCCAACGAATGACTTATGAGCTGGATCTTTATAGTGAATCAAAAACACTCATACATCATTTGGACTTGGAGTGGTTACTGAATTAATCTTACTGACAAGCAAGTTTTGACTTTCATCAAGTCTAACGAATAGATATAGTCAAGTTTGTTTAAATATGCTATCACATTATTTGTTTGTTTAGAATTTGTATTTAATGTATAGTTAGGATCAGTTATAAGGTTGCATTTATGTCTGTGTAAACGCCTTTTACAAGAATTGTTTTAAATTTACCTTTCGATTTGTTATACACTATATGGCCAAAAGTTTGTGGACACCATATGTGCTTGAAGAACATTTTATTTCAAAACCTTAGGCATCAATTTCCCCCTTTGCTGTAATAACAGATTCCACTCTTTTGGGAAGGCTTTCCACTATACTGTATGTAGTAACATGGCTGCAGGGATTTGCTCTCATTGAGACACAAGGCTATCAGTGAAGTCAGGAACTGATGTTGGTCGATGGGGCCTGACTTACAGTTGCTGTTCCAGTTCACCTCAAAAGTGATCAGTGAGGTTCAGGTCTGGGCTTTGTACAGGCCAGTCAATTTCTTCCACACCAGACACAGTAAACCATTTCTTTATGGACCTCACTTTGTTCACAGGGGCATTGTCATGCTGGAACAGAAAAGGGTTATTCCCATACAGTGGCCACAAATTTGGAAGCACACAAAGCCCAAGCCATTACATAAAGAAACATTAAGATTTTTCTTTACTGGATTTAATAGAGTAACCAAATTCATTAATTAGAAGGGGGTGTCCACAAACGTTTGGCCATATAGTGTATATTCTCTGTCAAAATTTGAAATGATTTCATCATTTGGCAACAGGCTGCTGAGGGCAGTAAATCCAATAAGAATTGCATTTCTAGGGGCCTGGGTAGCTCAGTGAGTATGACGCTGACTACAACCCCTGGAGTCGCGAGTTCGAATCCAGAGCGTGCTGAGTGAATCCAGCCAGGTCTCCTAAGCAACCAAATTGGCCCGGTTGCTAGGGAGGGTAGAGTCACATGGGGTAAACTCCTCGTGGTCACGTTTAGTGGTTCTCGCTCTCAATGGCGCACGTGGTAAGTTGTGCGTGGAATGCGGAGAGTAGCATGAGCCTCCAAATGCGGAGTCTCCGCGGTGTCACGCACGAGCCACGTGATAAGATGTGTGGATTGACGTCTCGGAAGCGGAGGCAACTGATATTTGTCCTCCACCACCCGGATTGAGGTGAGTAACCAAGCCACCACGAGGACCTACTAAGTAGTGGGAATTGGGCATTCCAAATTGGGGAGAAAAGGGGATAAAAAAAAATAAAAGAAATGCATTTCTAGTTTCCAACTAATTCTTCCTCAAAAGTTGTACAAGAATGGGACTGTTAAAGAATCAGAATTGTTGAGAGAAAATGGCACCAAAATCGATAAATTAACTATGATTCCCATACTTAGATGAGGTATTAAAAGGAGGTGGGAGAAATAGATTTGCATTTCCTGAAGGAAATTACACTGTGTGCAAGGCAGCAAGTTTTAAGTCAGTTTAAGTTTTATGCATTAGTTCTGCAAAATTCTGCATCAGTGGATTAAAAAAAAATACCATAGACTTACACTTGAGCCATATATAGAAACAGAAATATCATAAAGACTTAGGGGTAGAGGTCGACCGATATTAGGGTTGCTCCAATACCAAAATATTGGCTTCAGTACAAAACCAGCCCTGTACCTCGGTATCAATTCTAAATCGATACTTCGGCAACAAATAAGTGTATTCAGTACACTTGTTTTTGTTATACTGCTTACAAGTAATAATAATTGTAATAATAATTATTATTATAAGTATAAATAATAATGATGATAATAATAAAACCAATGATTATTAAATTATTGTAAATTAGTGGTGTTATTGCTATTACTTTGAATATTTAACTTTTTCTATACAATAGTAATGTTTTTTTCTGTCGTAATGTCTTCAATATCACGCATCCAGTTAAACAGGGCTTTTATTTTGACTGAACTTTTTATTTTGACGGACCTTTGAGTGCTTCCAGTGTGGTAGTTTTTAATAAGGTCCGCATTCTAAAAGAAATGCCGAAATACTCACGTGCTGAGATCTCAGAGCTGAGTGTTCACAGCCGCTCATACACTAAATACACCACATTATTTCCATCATGTGCGATCTGTGTCTGTCTGTCTGTCTGTCTGTCTCTGTGTGTGTGTGTGTGTGTGTGTGTGTGTGTGTGTGTGTGTGTGTGTGTGTGTGTGTGTGTGTGTGTGTGTGTGTGTGTGTGTGTGTGTGTGTGTGGTATGACAGATAGCAGAGCGGCACCTCTCGTTCATTCTGAAGCGTGCATCGCGTGTAGACTGTTTATTATTTAAATGACATCCTCTGTTAAATGATTACACTTGGTTATATCAAGATTTTAACTTGATTAATTGTCAAATTGTCATTGATTTCATCTAAAAAATGTCACATTCTTTAAAATTTTGCTAATAGCACCAGACTCTAGCGTGGTAACGAAATTTGCAAAAAGATGATATCTTAACGTTTTTGGGTATAGCAATATTTCATTAGTACCGTTATAGCCAGCAACCCTAACAGATATATCGGTAAAACTAATATATCGGCACCGATAGTTGCTTTTTGGAATTATCAGTTATCTGAAATAAATCAGCACAGATATTTTTTATTATTATTATTATTATTATTATTATTCCGTTTCCAGTGCTGTAGGGTTCTACAGTTAGAACGCCTTTGTTCTACATAACAGCGGTATCTAGAGGCAAAATAAAAACAATCACTGACTCCGCATGGAGTTTATTCTGACAAATGAATGGAGACTAAAGAAGCTAATTTAAAACACAGACAAGCCAAGGTATGTATACAGCTCATGTTATCATTGCACATAGTCATGGTACAATAAATAAATAATTTAAGACAACCAAAATTTAATAGTAGGTGATTTGACAATTACATTTGTTTATAATAAACCAATTGCTACAATGGAGAACTGCATGTTTACCAACAATATGTAGAGAATGCGAACATTAGCTGTTTGAATGATTAGAATAATGTTACAATGTCAAGGACAAAAACTGTTCATCTTTAGTCTTAATTCACTTATATAAGGCACCGTTAAAAAATGCTATTGATGAATAAAGATCTACTGTTGATGGACTCCTGCTCATACATTAATTATTACCCCAAATGACAAAGTTTACTTTATAGTGTTAATAATGCAATACATTGTAGATGATTGTAAGAGTGCATGTTTTGTTCCCCTTGTTTGTGTGAGGTGGGAGCACAGACAATTCAAAACAAGAATCCCCAGTGTATTGTGGTCTTGTTCATAGTTAAAAGTCCCACTTGTTATGCACCAATTCTTTTTTATTTCTGGTAATTATTGGGATTTTGGTTGCATGATAACCTGCATCTGGGATTTTATTCATTTTTGACTCTTGATGCCTCTATGACCGGGCCTATCCTGGAAAGTATTTTTTTTTTCTTCTTACTATCAGCCAATTACTCTGTTATTCCAATTAATGCATTTTTCTCAGTTTAGTTATCAATATCGGCAAAATCAACGATCAGTCGACTTCTACTTAGAAGCAGGATATTTCGTCTTGGGCCATTAAGCAACCACCCACAACACTCAAGCTGGCGCCACACACATTTTCTTCCGAAATGTAAAAATTTGTATTACTGTTATTTTGCTTTCAATTCTGTTTTGCCTTTAGACAGAAAGGAACTTTTAGCATGTTACAGTCTATAACAAGTTTAGTCATCTCCAGAACATCATACAAATGAAAATTTCTCACATCTGAAAGGCTGAATGATTACAATGAGAAAGGGGGTGGGGGGAGAAAGAGATACAGACAGAGATGAGAGCCCCTGTGGTGAAAGCGACTCTATCCTCCCTCTCCACCTCCCTACCCCTCCATTGCTCCTTTCTTTTCTCTTCCTCTTGACTGGCCTGAATGCTTAATCATGCCTCGATTCCCTGCTGAAGTAAAGACAGGCCAGGGACCCATTGGCTGAGCTGTCTGGTGTGTGGTCTGTGGCACTGCACTGTGATTGGTTAACATTTTGAGGGCAGAGTTAAGAGATCCCCGGTTGCCAGCTGGGAAGGGCAGGGCAGGGCACGCACGTCTTCAGCCATGACAACACACACACGCAAGCTCCTTGGTGGACAAAGAAACCCAAAAGGCAGACCAATCAAAGAGATCTAAAATGACACATGCAAAAGGGAATATACATAAAGCTAACATGAACATATAAATGCTTAATACAATTGAATATTTAAAAAAAAAAAAAATTTTTTAGAATCAGAGGAAATCATATAGAAGGCATCTCAAAAATAAAAGCTATAGTGCTGTTTTTCACAGAAGAAAATTTAGCATGATTACTCAAGGATAAGGTGTTGGAGTGATGGCTTCTGGAAATGGGGCCTGTCTAGATTTGATCAAAAATTACTTTTTTTTTTTTTTTTTTTTTTTCAAATAGTGATGGCGCTATCAGGTTGAGGGTAAAGGAAGCAACAGGTGAAATCACAATCTCTTTATTCTGAGATGCAGAAAAGACTCTATGCTAAAAGACTCTACATAGAGCTGACTGATTTCAAACTAAATACCCAGAGTTGTACAATGGACTCAATAAATCACATATCACCTTCTTCCGTACGCCTTCTACAAAGTGGTAGGCGTTAGTTCTCAGTGGATTCATGTGTTTGAGTACAGAAACAGGCTCCTGGATCTGTTACATAAGTCCAAGTAATTCATTTGAAGTGGACCCTGGAGGACCTGAATAGAGCATGAGACTCAAAAGGAGATACAGACCAACCAAGATCAACTCAGCACAGCATTACATAAAAGTAAATGAGTGAGCATCTCTACAAACCCTCCATTTGTGATCTAAAAAACAGCTCTGAGGTTGCTTTAATGAGTCTCTTTCTTTCACTCTCTCTTTCTCTCTCTCAAACAAAACACTGCTCTCAAAAACATGAACTGTTTATGAATAATTGATTAAACACAGTTGACTAGTGTTCTGTACAACAATATACTGTATATGTCATTTGTGACTAAGGTTCCACTGATAATTTCTACTCTCAAACAAACAATTCAACACACACCAGCTACGTTCACAAGAATCTATTCATAATCCAATTTACAGCTCAATCAGAATGAAAAATTATAATACAAACACCTCAATCTGGAAAAAATAAAGCTCAAATAGAGCTCAATCAGAATAAAATGTCAACTTTCACAAAGTCAGCTTCCGAAACTTTCACAATCGGATTCAAAAATACTTTGCAAACATGCATAGTAATGGGCAGGACAAGAGAAACTCTCTCCTAACATCCAAAGATGACTAGTTATTGGAGAAGGCATGAAGCTAATATGTTTATACAAGACTGAATTTTGCGTCACTGCTTCAAATTCTCACCTTTTGCTTTCTCAACTTATTTTAATATTTGTTAGAAAAGTGAAGGCCTGGTTAGGTCAGCGAGTATGACGCTGACTACCACCCCTGGAGTCACGAGTTCGAATCCAGGGTGTGCTGAGTGACTCCAGCCAGGTCTCCTAAGCAACCAAATTGGCCCGGTTGCTAGGGAGGGTAGAGTCACATGGGGTAACCTCCTCGTGGTCGCGATTAGGGGTTCTCGCTCTCAGTGGGATAAGTTGTGCGTGGATTGCGGAGAGTAGTATAAGCCTCCACATGCTGTGAGTCTCCGCGGTGTCATGCACAGCGAGCCACGTGATAAGACGCACGGACTGACTGTCTCAGAAGCGGACGCAACTGAGACTTGTCCTCCGCCACCCGGATTGAGGTGAGTAACCGCGCCACCATGTGGAAATACTAAGTAGTGGGAATTGGGCATTCCAAAGTAGGAGAAAAGGGGGAAAAAATTATTTATAAAAAAAAAAAAAAAAAAAGGGAGATTTGTTAGAAAAGTAAACATGCCAATTGCGCACTGGGGTGCAATGCTGAGTTGCTTTTTTAGGCAGCTTTCCAGACAGTAACTCACAATATTCCCGCTAATATGGTAACACTGACACAAATTGCCACTCTTACAAAAACATAAATGCCACTTTACAGGGCAGAAGTTTTGTTCTTAATACATGTATTGCAAACACAATTTCTGTGCATGTTAGAGTGACATTTAGTTTCTAGAGTGAAAATTTCTGTCAAAGTTAAAATATTAGGCTACGTCCATATTAATCCGGATACGTATACATCGTAACGCTCTCGGTCCACACTGCCATTTTCCAAAAGTTTCTCGTCCACACTTAAACATAAGAAAACTCTAAATCTCAAAATGTAGAAAAAGATGTGTTTTCAAAACAAAAATGTATTAGTGGAATTGGCCTTGGGAGAGCATTTGCAAAAGCTCAGTTTTCGCTGTCAAATATGCCGCCACAGTGTGGACAGAAGGCCAAAACTTAGAGAAAAGGATGCGTTTTCAAACAAAAACATATTAGTGTGGATGTGGCCTTGGGAGTATTTTCGAAAAGCTCAGTTTTTGCTGTCAAAAATGCTGTCTCAATGTGGACAGAAGGCCAAAACATAGAGAAAAGATGCGTTTTCAGACAAAAATGTATTAGTGTGGACATGGTCTTGGGAGAGCATTTTCAAAAAGCTCAGTTTTTGCTGTGAAAAACGATGCCTTGGTGTGGACGGAAGGCCAAAACATAGAGAAAAAGATGCGTTTTCAAACAAAAATTTGTGTGGACGTGGCCTTAGTGAGAAGCTTGTGGGTTATTGATTAACGAGTTTAGGGTAGATTTAAACATTAAAAAAAAATACCGGTGCACGCATTTGAAAACACCAAGGTAAGAGTGCCACACTAGAACCATTGATCTGAGAGATCTGCTAGGATATGGCTGAGTGCCTCTCTCTTAAACACAGTGTTGTAAGAGCATGGCTGAAAATAATTCATCTTGTTCCTCTTCTAGAAGTGAGCTCCATTCTGCCCACAGAAGAGCAGCTCACTCCCAGTTTCAACAATCCCCTTTATAGCTCAGCATATAACCTGAGACAGCCATCTCTCGTAAAGACTTTACTGCCCACAGCCATCTATGGGAACTGAGCTCACACAAAAATTAATGAAGTAGTATCTGGGAGGCTGACATTGTCACAGTCCACAAAGAAAAGTGTGGGACACTCTCTCAATAAAATCAAGAAATTAAACAAAAGTTGAGTTCTATCTGGTTGACAGAAATGGATTTGCAATGGAAGTCTATTGAGCAATTGTTGTGCATTACTGTCAAAATTTATTTTTTGTTGTTTTTTTACAAACCGAGAGATGGGGTCACGTGACGCCATGCGAGAAGCAGATGTGTGAGCAACGAGCTCTGCAGACTTTGCTAGTTTTTTTTTATTATTTTCATGTTATAATCCGGTGAGATTCGATACATCCAGTTACATATTTGTTCTTTGAGGTAAACATGGCAAAGAAGTCAAAATCCTCGGGCTCTGGAGACATTAAAAGACACTTACATGCTCAAGATGAAAACTCTGACGGGCCTGCTGTCCGGGGACTCGATTTGGATGGCGCAGCATGATGCTGACGAAGGTTGTTGCTGACTTGGAGGATCTCACTGTAATATGTTGTTCGATTAAGGCAATGGAAACAAAATTCTGAGTTGGTTACAAAAGTGGCAGATACCGAGAAACGGATGGATTATCTGGAATCATCGGAAAGGGAATTAACCGCTAATCCACTCGCGACCAAAATAGATGTGGAAATATTTAGGAAAAACTGGAATATCTTGAAAATAGGAGCCGAAGAAATAACATACGGATTGTTGGAATTCTTGAGCATGAAGAAGGCTGAGATATGGTGAAATTCCTACACGAGCTCTTCCCGAGTCTGCTCGACATAACAGGCCATAAACTGGAAATCGAGCGAGCTCACAGAGCCCGGCTTGCAGATCGGCTGAGGGAAACAGGCCCCGATCAATTCTGGCCAAATTTTTGAGATCATCCGATAAAGATCTCGTGTTGCGCGAGGCGAGGAGCAAAGGAAAACTTTCTTGGAAGAATCACAATATTTTCTTGTTCCCGGATTTTCCGAATTTGACAAGAGAGAAACGCGATCGATTCAAGGAGTATAAAAAAACCCTTGCATCAACGGAAGATCGCTTTTGCACTGATGTTTCCGGCCAAACTGAGAATAGATTCAAAGGATGGCCGCAAAGTATTTACATGTCCCAAACAAGCACTGACCTTCATAAATACATTTGAGTAAGCCATTTGGTGTTTCTCACATGAGTGGATTGACTCGCTGAATATTCACTCGACTGTCTGAGGAAGCTAGGCGCCATTTTTGTTTCTGTTTGTGTTGGTTCCACCTAGAGGCTGGAATAACACTTCTCCTTCAAGAAACTTTTGCATTGACGGAGGATCGCTTTTGCTCTGGGGTTCCCGGCCAGATTGAGAGTGGATGCTGGGGATGCCCACACAAAGGATGTCTTCTATAAAGTTAATGGACTAAGTCATGGTGTATTTTTTCATGCGGCCTCTGAGTAAATTAGACTCTTGACCATCCGAGGAACCGGGACGCCGTTTATGTTTCTTTTTGTGCTGGTCCCGCCTAGCGGCTGGAGTTTGTTTTGTGGAATAACACCGCTTCGGACAGTTGTGGATGAATCTGTTCGTTCCTTGTGCTTATGCCTCCTGTTGGCTGGAGTTTGTTTTGTGGAGTACTTTTTGTGGGACATTGGAATGACTACGTCATCAGCTGCACTCATAAACAGCCGGCTCACTGAACACTTTTTTGTCTGTCCGAGGAAACTGAACGGCTTTATATCGGTTGGAATTTGCTTTGTGGAGGAACACACCTTCGAGACAGTTCTGTGAATGAATCTACACGTTCTTTGAATTTATTCTGCCTATTGGCTGGGGTTTGTTTTACAAAGTATTTTCTGTTATGTAATTTTGCCTTACAAAATTTGTGCAGAAGCACTGGAATTGAGCAATCCGATGGCAAAGTTGTCGCGGGGGCTCTCGTAGGCGTACCTGGGGGGGGAGTTCGGGGTTTGATTGTTGCACTAATGTTGGAATGTGGTCTGTATAATCTTGTTTTTGACACACAATTTATTTTGTCTATTATATCAAAATGTCAAATGCTAATATGAGTGGGTTATCTTTCTGCACGTGGAATGTGAATGGGTTGGGGCACCCCATAAAAAGAAGCAAGGTTATTTATTTTCTTAAGCATAAGAAACGTGATGTAGTGTTTCTTCAAGAAACGCATCTTTCCCCGCAGGAAGCTGAAAAAATTTGGGAAGATATGGGGTGGGCATGTTTTCTTTAGTGCTGGCTCAAGAAAGAGTAGGAAAGTCATTACATTTTTAAGTAAACATCTACAATTCAAATCTCTCAAACAGATTAAAGATAAATTAGGGAGAATCATTATTGTTTTAGCAGAAATTCAGGGGCAAAGGTTGGTTTTGGCTAATATTTACGTGCCTAACGTTGATAATCAGGTCCTTTTTATTGATCTTGAAGGGATGTTGCAAGCCGCTGGCTGGCACCCCTCATGATATAATATTGGGAGGAGACTTTAATCTTTTGATGGATTCAGTCCTTGATCATAGTGAAGCAAAAGTGTGTAAGCCCCCTAGAGCAACATTGACGCTTCACAAGATGTATAAAAATCTTGGTCTTGCAGATATTTGGCGACTTCTGAACCCATCTGGTAGGGAATATACATTTTTCAGTCCATAAGATTAATTCTAAAATTGATTATTTAATCTGTTGTTGATTGCTCAATTGGAAACATCTTAGTCTCAGATCATGCCCTGGTGAATTTAGAGATGTTGCGAAAAATAAATCATAGTTGGCGCTTTAATGTATCCCTGTTGCAAAATCCTGATTTCCAACAAATGTTAAAGACTGAAATCAATGTTTATATGGAGACCAACTGGTCCTCAGTATCTTCTGTGGGCGTGGCTTGGGAGGCACTTAAGGCGGTTCTTAGGGGTCAAATAATACAGTATGCCTCATTTACCAAAAAATCCAAAGCACGAGAACTCGTGGTGTTGGAAGGGAATATTAAAAGTGCAGAGGCAGAGCTGAAGCGCTGAATGTTGTCTGATGGCCTCAGAGAATTGACCCAATTGAAATACAGATATAATACTATTTTGTCGTGGAAAGTGGAGTTTTGGTTATTCAGGGCAAGACAGTCATACTTTGAGTCAGGGGACAAAGCAGGAAAACTTCTGGCTAGATATATCAAGCAGAGAGAGTCTTTTTCTACCATTCCCTCAGTGAAATCTGCTGGTGGTGAAATTTTTACCTCAGCCATTGATATTAATAATGCTTTTAGAGTTCTATCTTGATCTTTATAGTTCCATGTCTTCGTCAACTGATGAAGATATTAGAACATTTGTGGAACCATTAGAACTCCCTAAATTGACAACTGAGCAAAAAAATGATCTTGATTCTGAGATAACCTTGGAGGAGCTTGACGAGGTAATTAAGGCCTTACCTACAGGCAAGGCTCCGGGGCCAGATATAATTTTTTAGATCTTATGCTACAGACTAGCTCCACTTTTGTTAGAATTTATACGGAATCATTAAAGAATGAAAGCTTTCCCCAACCATGACACAAGCCCGGATCAGTCTGATATTTAAAAAGGACAAAGATCCAAGCGAGTGTAAGAGTTACTGTCCAATTTCCCTGATCCAGCTAGACGTTAAAATATTGTAAAAAATTTTGGCTAACCGATTAAGAGTTATGACATCTCTTATACATATAGATCAGGTGGGGTTTATTCAGGGCTGTAGCTCTTCTGATAACATTAGGCATTTCATCAATATCATATGGTCAGTAGTGAATGATCAATTGGAACCATTAGCAGCCGCGATAAGAAAGGATGATTTTCCAGCGGTGATGGTGGGAGGTGTGGCGCATAAGCTTCTGCTTTACGCAGATGATATTTTATTATTTGTCTCTGACCCTGATAGATCTATGCCTTGCCTCCACAGAATTATTAATTCCTTTTCCAAATTCTCAGGATACCAAGTCAATTGGTCTAAATCCGAAGCTTTGGCTCTGACAGCGTACTGTCCAGTAACGGCCTTCCAGCGGCCCAAACAGGGCATTAAGTATTTGGGTATTTTATTCCAGCAAATTTGTCTGATTTAGTTATAGTTAATTTTGACCCTTTAATAAAAAAGTTCGAGCGATGTGGACAGGTGGGCTTCATTACATTTATCGATGATTGGGAAGGTTAATGAACAATGAGTCAGCATACAGAGAGGAAGTGCAGCGGCTGACAGACTGGTGCAGAGCTAACAACCTGTCTCTGAATGTGGACAAAACAAAAGAGATGGTTGTTGACTTCAGGAGAGCACAGAGTGACCACTCTCTGCTGAACATCGATGGCTCCTCTGTGGAGATAGTCAAGAGCACCAAATTCCTTGGTGTTCACCTGGCGGAGAACCTTACCTGGTCCCGCAACACCAGCTCCATTACCATGAAAGCCCAGCAGCGTCTCTACTTTCTTCGAAGGCTGAGAAAAGCACATCTCCCACCCCCCATCCTCACCACATTCTACAGAGGGACTATTGAGAGCATCCTGAGCAGCTGCATCACTGCCTGGTTTGGGACTTGCACCGTTTCGGACCGCAAAGCCCTGCTGAGGATAGTGAGGACAGCTGAGAAGATCACCGGGGTCTCTCTTCCCTCCATCAAAGACATTTACACCACACGCTGCATCCGCAAAGCAACCAGCATTGTGGATGATCCCACACACCCCTCACACAAACTCTTCACCCTCCTGCCGTCTGGCAAGAGGTAACGAAGCATTCGGGCCCTCATGGCCAGACTGTGTAACAGCTTCTTCCCCCAAGCCATCAGACTCCTCAATACTCAGAGACTGGACTGACACACACACACACACACACACACACACACACCTGTACACCATCCAACTTTTGCACATGTCCAGAGTTGCACTTAATTCATTGTCACTTTATACCTGGCTGCTACCTCAATAACTGCTATGTCCATAGAACACTATTTCATAGTATGTTATGTTTACATTTGGCATTTTTAGAAAGTGTCATCTTTTTTGCACTACTCAGATTAGAAATGTGTACTGGTCGGCGCTGCACTGTCTCTCATTATATCTTACTGTGCCTATTGTCCTCTTTCCTTTTTAGTAATTATTGTACTGTCCTGTACTTTTTGCACACGTTTGCACGTGCACTTTATGTAGGAATGTGTAGGTCTTATTCAGTCTGTGTAGTCTCATGTGGTCCTCTGTTTGTCCTATGTTGTTTTATGTAGCACCATGGTCCTGGAGGAACGTTGTCTCGTTTCGCTGTGTACTGTACTAACTGTATGTGGTTGAACGACAATAAAAAACCACTTGAACTTGAACTTAATGTTATTAAAATTAACCTGCTACAGTCACTCCCTATAGATGTCCCCCTCTTTTATTTCAAGCAATTTGATAGCATAGCGAAGTGCTTCATTTGGAATGGTAAACGTCCCAGTCTACATTTCAACAAATTACATAGGCTGATTGAAAAATGTGGGCTAGGCCTACCCAAGATTTTGTTTCATTATTATGTGTTCAGTCTCAGGCATTTGGCTCATTGGTCGCTTCCACCTGACAGAGCCCCTCCCTGGTTTTCTATTGAACAGGAAGTCCTTGCTCCTATTTCGCCATTGCAAAGCCTTTCTATCAAACTAACCGGAGAAGTTAAGTCACACCCCGTTATTTCATATTTACACGTGATTTGGACAAGAGTGGCCAGAGTATTTAATACGGACATTTTTTTAAATGTTGCCTCGAGCATATGGCTGAACCCCAAATTGTGTATCAATAAGTTCCCTTTTTGCTGGTCAGAGTGGATTGGAGGGGAGTTACTACACTTGGTGACCTATATGAGTGTGGAGTGTTGAGATCCTTTCAAAAGTTTGGTTCAACTTTTTGGGATTCCCAGATCTCAGTTCTATAAGTATTTACAGCTGCACCACCTGCTCTGTACTGTTTTTGGGAGTAGTTTACACCACCCCTAAAGTGGCAGTGAGGGTTAAATATTTATTCTGTATTTAATGTTTTAATCTTTGTTTAATAGATAAATCAATAAAAGTGTTAAAAAAAAAATCGCATAAAAAAACAAAAACAAAAAACTGAGGGATGAACCGAAATTATTTTCGGTGGTAACCAATGGTTAGGCTGCAGTGGGCCTTCCATCTGCAGCCTCAGCATTCTGTTCTTGGCTGACAATTGAATTGGAACCCGACATGGTCTTCTACTGTTATAGCCCATCCGCCTCAAGGTTTGATGTGTTGTGCATTCTGAGATGCTATTCTACTCACTACAATGGTACAGAGTGGTTATCTGAGTTACCGTAGACTTTCTGTCAGATCAAACCAGTCTGGCCATTCTCTGTTGACCTCTCTCATCAACAAGGTGTTTCCATCTGCAGAACTGCTGCTCACTGGATATTTTTTGCTTTTGGCACCATTCATTCTTTTTGGCACTAAATTCTAGAGACTGTTGTGTGTGATAATCCCAGGATTTTAACAGTTACAGAAATAAACAAGCCTGTCTGGCACCAACAATCATGCCCCAGTCCAAATCAGTGAGATCACATTTTTTCCCCCATTCTAAAGGTTGATGTGAAAATTAACTGAAGCTCCTATCTTGTATCTACATGATTTTATGCATTGCACTGCTGCCACATGATTGGCTGATTAGATTATCGCATGAATAAGTAGGTGTACAGGTGTACCTAATAAAGTGGTCGGTGAGTGTATATCATATTTATAATTATTTAAATATAACTGTTTAATAATTATATATTAAATTATTGTTATTTGAGGGGCTTTCTCAGCAACTACTTATATATGTGATTAATTGTGATTAATTAGATTTATTAATTGAAATATCATGTGATTAATTAGATAATTTTTTTATAAATTGACAGACCCAGTGCTACACTCCTGTCTGTATGTGTTTTAGGTTATTATGTCATAAAATATCAATATTTATTATTTGACATCAATATATTAACATTAGCCAACATATATATTAGAAGCCTAATTTGCGTGCTTTCCAATTCACTCAGTTGGGCTTCTCAGTTAGTCTGGCTTAATAGCTTTGGGAGACCACAAGAGGGTGATGTAACATTTGCTGAAGCTAGTCGCGGCATGAAAAAGGCACAAGTATCACACACAGTGGCACAGCAGATGGCAGTCCAAGGTTACGAAGGTTTTTGTACTTCAAGAATGAATTAAATAATGTTGATGAGTCTGCAGGTTAGTGTATGAAACTATGTAACTGTGGTGTAACTGTGCAAATTGAACGATTAGAAATTGCGACGTTTATTCTGCATTTTCTCTGTACGTAGCCTTGAATAGGTCTTTCATTCAAGCGGTTAAACCACAAAAAGGCATACTTCTAAATGAAAATACACTGTGTAGGCTATATGAAAGATACACATACACAATATGTCGTGTGATGGCTACAGTAAAAAATCTTTGTCCTTTGATAATGATTTGGGTCAAATTTAATGGGAAACTAAGCAATTTGAACTCCGTGGTGCTGCAGAATTTCGAGCAGCCTCCGGAGATGGCAAGCAGCAGCAGCTGTGGTGTATGCCTATGTACCCTTCATAGAAAACAATTGTTTCAAATTTTAGAATGCGCCATGCCATCCGCTAGATGCGTCTGGTGTGCAAACCCCTTTAATTTACCCTGCAGCTCACACTTTACCAAAGTTGTTTACGTTTGAAAAGACAAAGACTATTATGCAACAAGCAGCCCTATTTATATCTGAAAAAATGCCAATATATCGATAATCATCTGGAAAATCTTACGATTATCGATGCGTGAAAAAGGCATCGATCCCAAGCCTAGTTTTAGGATATGTCGTTTTTCAATTAACTACATTACTTGATGGAAAAATTATTAATGTATTGCTGTTAAATCAAAATTAAAGCTCCTTAAGATCACCTCTTAACCGTTGTTAAATTGCAGTAATGCACGGCTTCTCTTGGCTTACTGCTTTAATAGACCCCTGACCCTTGCACACCTCCCAAATCACTGTCAGGAGCCTCTTCAGTCAGGAGGATTACAGGGCTTCTAGTGCCCCTTAAACACTTGACATCTAGTTTTAGCTTTAGTACTGCATTTGTGTTCTTCACTTGCTGCTTTGCTAAATGCCACTAACACAGAATGTACACTCTCTCATAAGCTGGTTTGCAGAAGAAATGATTGTAAATGTCAATGCCCTTATGTTTCTCCTGCAGTAGGTATTTCCTCTCTCTTTCTCTCTTATGTAACAGAGCTCCTCTGATGCTCCTGTACAGTCACGTGACCACAGCTGTGCTCATTATTGCTGTAAGCTTCTGAAACAATTTATAGGACACAACTGGGATTATGACGACTCTTGCAGACGTTGAAGATGTTGATTTTATAAACAGTAATATAGATACATATACTGTAGGCACATAACTCACCCGAATGACAGCTCAATGTGGCTTGTTGAGGAGGGGTGTGCATTACTTTTCTAAGCAATCAGACATAATTGTTGCTTGGCGAATGATAAAAAAGGCAAAAACATTTCCAAAAGACAAATGAAGGGACTGAGACAGTTTGACCAGAGCTGCTAGACCTACTTCACACACACATTCACAGACTCCTACTCAATGTCTGACAAAGTTTACTGCCTCTCAACCATTCTGAACTGAGGAAACCATGACAACAGAGCAGAGAAAGAGTGT
This sequence comes from Myxocyprinus asiaticus, assembly GCF_019703515.2. Lineage (NCBI taxonomy): Eukaryota > Metazoa > Chordata > Actinopteri > Cypriniformes > Catostomidae > Myxocyprinus > Myxocyprinus asiaticus. The sequence goes on from NC_059346.1 coordinate 48,313,343, forward strand.
AGATGAAGAATAAAAGCAGACAGGAGATGATAACAGAGGCAGATGGAGGGATTGGTATGAGGAGGAGGAAAAGAGAGAAAAAAAGCTTTCACAGAGATGAACTGAATATAAGGCTTTAATAACCAAAATAAACCATTTACATTTCAGGGACAGACCTTAAACCTAGAGATAAACAAATTGATAAAAGGAATACATAAATATGACAAATCTACTTTGAGGCAACATGAATCCCCACTGGCATATTATGAAAACATAAAACACAATTACATTTCCCGCTGTTAATATACTCTTGCTAATATTGATATTAGCCTCTATGGAGATGTCACAGCATTTGAAATGTACATCCTTTATTAAGCAGGAAAGCCTTTTTCATTTTTAATAACACTCATCAGTAATTAAATGGCTGCACGTTTTATTTTTTTAACAAGGCCGTACATTCAGCACAGAAAATAAAAAGGTTATCAATATCTGCCAAAGCAATCCAGACACTGTTTTTGTTATGAACAAAGCTAATGTTATGTTTTTTTTAATTATTTTTTTTATGTTATTAAAATTTTTATTGATTCATAAATTAACACAAAAACATACAACAACATATATATATATTGAATCAATCACTTTAAACATTAAAACCCCACTATATCCCCTCCCCCTACCAAACTCACACCCCACCCTGACACCCCCCCCCCCCCCACGAACACCCCTGTGGTCAATAGAATATAGACACACACACAGAAAAAAAAAACACAAAACTAAAAACAACAACAAAAAATAAAATAAAATACAATAAACAAGTACAATAATAATAATAAAAAACTCTAAATTACTCCCTCCACCGTCCCTCCTCGAGATTCCCCCAAAAATGCTAAGTAATTGCCCCATTTCTTATTGTAAGAATCCCTAACTCCCATCCTTATGCTCGACCCCTCCTCGAAGGCAGCCACCCTCCCCATCTCCGCGCACCACTCCGGGAACGAGGGTGCTCCATCCGACTTCCAACTCCTCAAAATAACCTGCCTTCCAATCATCACACTGGTCAAAACCCAGTCCTTCATGTAATTATCCTCCAAATCCATGACCTCCCCATCTTCCAAAATTCAGAGTCTGCGGCAGAACAAGACCTGAGTGCCCAACACATCACACACAAAACTTTGCACATTCAGCCAAAATTCTTGGATCTTACGACACCCCCAAAAAACATGGGTGGTGTCTCCATCTTCAGAATGGCAGATGGGTGTGTCCTTAAGACCAAGCCTATACAATCTAGAGGGGGGGTCCAATAAAATCTATGTAAAATCTTAAATTGCATAAGGTGAACCCTTGCATCTCTAGATGCAGACTTTTAGAATCCTAGCCCACACTTCCTCCTCCAATAACAAATTTAAATCTTCCTCCCACAATCTTTTGAGAGAATTTAAAGCTCCATCCCCCAGACTCTGAATTAGCAGGGAGTAATACACTGATGCCTCATGACCCTTCCCAAAAGCAGTAATCACCACTCTGAGTATCTGCAGCTCTAGGGGGGTGCATGCTACTCCCAAAAACAGTGCAGAACAGGTGGCGCAGCTGTAAATACTTATAAAATTGAGATCTGGGAATCCCAAAATGTTGAATCAAATTTTCAAAAGATCTCAATACTCCACTCTCATACAGTTCACCAAGTGTATTAACCCCCCTCACAATCCAATCTGACCAACAGAAAGGGGACTTATTAATACATAGTTTAGGGTTCAGCCATATGCTCGAGTCTACGTTTAAATAAATATCAGAATTAAACACTCTGGACACTTTTGTCCATATCGAGTGCAAATGCAAAATAACGGGGTGCAACTTAACCTCTCCGGCTAGATTAATCGAAAGGCTTTGCAGTGGCGAGATAGGGGCAAGAACTTCCTTTTCAATACAAAACAAGGGAGGGGCTCTCTCAGGTGGAAGTGACCAATGAGCCAAATGTCTGAGACTGAAAGCATAATAATAAAACAAAATCTTGGGTAGGCCTAACCCACCATTGTCAGTCGGCCTATGTAACTTATTGAAATTTAACCTGGGACACTTACCATTCAAAATGAAGGACTTCGCTATGCTATCAAATTGCTTGAAATAAGAGAGGGGGACATCTATACGGAGAGACTGTAGCAGGTAGTTGAATTTTGGAATACAATTCATTTTAATAACATTAACCTTCCAAGTGTTAATGAAGCCCACCTGCCCACATCGCTCGAAAACCTTTTTATTAAGGGATTAAAATGATCTCTAACTAAATCACACAAATTTGCTGGGAATAAAATTCCCAAATACTTAATTCCCTGTTTGGGCCACTGGAAGGCACCCGGCTTGAAGGCCGTTACTGGACAGTACGCTGTCAGAGCCAAAGCTTCGGATTTAGACTAACTGACTTTGAATCCTGAGAACTTAGAAAAGGATTTAATAATTCCGTGGAGGCAAGGCATAGATCTAGTAGGGTTGGAGACGAATAATAAAATATCATCTGCGTAAAGCAGAAGTTTATGCGGTACACCTCCCGCAATCAGCCCTGGAAAATCATCCTCCTTTCTTATCGCGGCTGCTAATGGCTCCAGGGCAAGACAGAACAATAATGGGGAAAGAGGGCAGCCCTGCCGGGTGCCCCTATCCAGAGTAAAATAATCTGAAATTAGTCCATTTGTTTGTACCGCTGCTACTGGGTGTCTATAAAGTAACTTCATCCAACCAATAAATGTACTCCCGAACCCATATGTTTCCAAAATCTTAAAAAGATAATCCCATTCTACCATATCAAACGCCTTTTCAGCGTCAAGTGAGATGGCAGCGAACAGAGATTGATCATTCGCTACTGATCACATGATATTAATGAGACGCCTAATATTATCAGAAGAGCTACGGCCTCGAATAAACCCCACCTGATCTATAAGTGATGTCATAACTTTACTTAATCGATTAAAGCTAATGTTATGTTAATGATTTCTGAGGTAATTTGTTAAAGGCCTAACGGCTGACAGAGACACAGAGGCACTGAGGGGAGAAAGCTTTGCTTTGGGTTTGTGTTTTTAAAAGGGTCTCTTCACTAGTTAGGTCATCAAAAGCAGACAAAAGCTGAATTGATTTTTTACCTTTCTGAGGTAATGCCAAAAATATCTCGGTGTCCCACTGCTCTCTTTTGCGGTCTAAAATATCATCGCTGTCTCTTTCTCTCATGTACATTTACATCCTTAGTCATTCTCTCGTCATTTCACTTAAATTTATTGTGCTTTACTGCCATGACAAAAGCTATACATTTGTATTGCCAAAGCAATGCAAAATAAGTAAAATAGCAAAAGTCCAAATAGAAAAAAAACAAGCAGCACTGACAAATAAAATAAGTTAAAACGGTATGAAATGTAATAATAATAAATGAAAAAAAGTGTAACACAGCAAAACAAAAGGAAACAAAACTAAATGAAAAAAAATACAAATAAAAAGTACAGAGTAAATTTAGAAATTAACAATCATAAAAAATAAAAAATAAAAACATCTTTTGGGAAGTCTACCCCCTTTTTCTGAATAAAAAATTATACACATTACCATGCGTACCCACACACACTGTCACACATGCACAAACAAACACAAATCTCAGATAATTCAGTGTGAAATTATGAGGGGAGGGGGGTGTTTGTGTGGAATTATTCCTTTCCTGCTTAACTCCTCAATGGATTCTCCATGCTGAATGGAATAAGCTCTCCCTGACTTGCTCGCTCACTCCATTACCCCTCCATCCCCTCTAGTGTGGTCTGTCCGATTATGCCTGCCTTTCTCAATTTAACGTCCTCTGAAAGCTCTTTATGCAACTCCACCTTGTAGCCAGAGCCGATGAACGGCAAGCTAAACAACCACAACAAGTGCACGTCCTGAGTCTGGCATTACCCACAAACCCCTGCTGACTGACTGCTTCAGCCCACATTTCCACCCAGAGATAAAGAGTCCATCTGACTATCAACAGTACAGTCATCACAACATCTGAATATTTATGCTTGTACTCTGGGTCTCACTGCCAAGTGTGGTGTAATATTCAAAATGAAAATGAGTCAAATGATACAAAAATGCTACTTTACGAGGGATGTGAGAGAGAAGAGAGAGGAATAAGAGAAAGAGAGAGAAAAGCCATAGGGCCGAAAGGGAAGAGAGAGATGAGGGAAGGAAGAGAGAAAATTTAGAAAAAAGAAAGACGGAAGAGGAAATGAAGCGAGAAAATACAAAAGGGATTGGAAAGAAATGAGGAGGGAAGAGAGAGGACAGAAAGTGAGGGAAAAAGAGAGGGATCAAGGTTAGAAGAGAAGAAAAGAGAAAAAAGAGGGATCAAAGAGGGGGAATACAATGGGATGAGAATGAAATGAGATAAATGAAAGAAAAGGGGGACAAAGAGAAGAAAGAGATGAGGAAAGGAAGAGAGGGAAAGACAGGAAAGAGGAAAGAAAGGGAAATACAGAGGGATGGGAAAGTAAGGAGAGATGAGAGATGTAAAAGAGAGGAAAGAGGAAATAAAGATAGAGGGAGGGAAAAAGGAGGAAAGAGGGAAGACAAATGGATGAGAAAGAAATTAAGAAAGGAGAAAAATGAGGGACAAAAGAGAAAAGAGAGATTAGGGAAGGAAGAGAGAGTTAAAAATAGGGATGGGAATGAAATGAGAGATAAGAGGAAAGAAGGAAATAAATGGAAAAGAGGAAAAAGGGAGGGCGGAAAGAGGGGGAGATAAAAGACAGAGGGAGATTGGAGAGAAGAAAGAGGGAGAAAAGTGAGGAAATAAAGGGAAGAGGGAAGGAGAGGGAAGAGGGAGGAAAGAAGGAAATAAAAGGAAGAGGGAGTAAGGAGAGAGGGAAAATGGAGGAAAAGGTGAAAAAGGGAAGACGGAGGAAAGAGGGAGGAAATAAAGGAAAGGGGGAGGAAGAAGCAAGTAAAGAGGTAGAAAAGTGAGGAAATAAAGGGAAGAGGGAGGAGAGAGGGAAGAGGGAGAAAAGTGAGGAAATAAAGGGAAGAGGGAGAAAAAGGGAAGAGGGAGGAGAGAGGGAAGAGGGAGAAAAGTGAGGAAATAAAGCGAGGGAGAAAAAAGGGAAGAGGGACAAAAGTGAGTATGAGGAAATAAAAGAAAGAGGGAAGGAGAGGGAGAAGAGGGAGGAAAGAGAGAGAGAATAAAGGGAAGAAGAAAGGAGGAGACAGGGATGAGGGAGGAAATAAAGGGAAGAGGGATAAAAAGAGGAAATGAAGGGAAGAGTAAGGGAGTAGAGAGGGAAGAGGGAGGAAAGAGGAAATACAGGCAAGAGGAAGGAAGGCGAGAGGGAAGAGGGTGAAAAAATAAGAAATGGGGGAAGAGAGAGGAAGGCGTGAGGGAAGACTGAAAAGAGGAAAAAAGGGAGAAAGGGAGAAGGAAATAAATGGATGTGGGGAAAGAGGGAGGAAAGAGAGTTTAAATGAAGGGAAGAGGAAGGAAGGCAAGAGAAGAGGGTGAGGAAATAATGGGAAAAGGGAAGAAAGAGAGAGGGGTGAGGAAAGGAGAGAGGGTAAAAAGAGAAAAAATAAAGGGAAGAGTAAGGGAGTAGAGAGGGAAGAGGCTGAAAAGAGAGGAAATAAAGGGAAGAGTAAAGAAGCAGAGAAGGAAGAGGAGATGGAGAGAGGAAATAAAAGGGAAGAGTGAGGAAGAAGAGAGGGAAGAGGGAGGAAAGAGGAAGGAAATAAAGGGAAGAGAGTGAAGAATTAGAATACAGAGTGAGAAGAATGAGAGAGAGAAAAGAAAGGGATGACTTCTATGGTCAGCTGGACTTTTCACATGCATTAAAGTTCTTTGGCGGCATCATGTTTCAGTGATGGCATTGCATGGTAAAACCACTGTGCTTTGATATATACCATGATACTGTTTATTATCTGTTTACAGTACTCAAAAGGAACTGCTTCAAAGCATATCATGGTACTGTCATCATCGTAGTGTCCCAAAAAAACCTGTCTTACGTTGACTATCCATGTTATATTTTCTTGGTTACGTCATGATACATGTTTTTAACAGGGTTGTGACCTGACAGACTACGCAGTGCAATACAAACACATCAACAAGCCTGAGAGCATCACCCACATTAGACAGCCAGTAGATAACAATGTTAACACATGCAAACCTAAAACCACCAACTCACACACACTCTAAACCCATTAACAGAGATGACAGGAAACCGAAAATGCTGGAATGAAAGAGGAAAGACAGAAGATACATACTGCTGTAGAGAGTATCAATCCAGGAAAGCCTAGGCAGCTCGCGAGTGCTCAGGTGCTCCATCCCCCTGCCTGCTGTCTCCTCCAGCACTACGTATCTTGCAAACGCTCCCCCGCTATCCTTTCCTCACTGTCTCTCACCTTCACCCGCCTGCGCTGATCTCCTTAGTGTTTATGGATGGAGGGAGGTAAACATGGTTTGAAATACAGAGCCGCTGTGTTGGTGAGGAGAAATCCACGCCTGAGTGTGTGAGTGGGTCAGTTTGTATTGAAGCGCTCACATGTAAGACAACAAACGGGAACCACTCGCTGCCAACGGTTGCTAAGGGAAGGGAAGCACTCCTCCCCTCTCTCTCTCTCACACTAGCTCTCTCTCTCTCTCTCTCTCTCTCTCTCGCTCTCTCTCTCTCTCTCTCTCTCTCTCTCTCCCTCTCCCTCCCACTCCTATTCTCTCATTGGCTCTCTCTCTCTCTCTCTCTGTGCAACTGCCTTTTCTTCAGTCCACTGCCTCTCTCTTGTTCTCTTTCAGCCTCTCTCTCTCCTTCATTCACTCTTATGTCTAATTAGTGGTGTTTGCTAACTAAGACAAAGATCACAATTGCTCATGTTCAAGGTTAAAGATTTCAACACACCCCTTACCCTAAGTATTAAACTTTGGCATTTAACTTGTCCCATTTGTTGCAACTTACCTCGAACTGTGCCACTTGAGGATAGATGTATTTTAAGCAACTGGACTTACAATTTTCACCTGGTGAACAATAAAACGGTGGAAAATCTCATAGACTTACATTGAATGAAGGACCTGAGCCATATCTAAAGACCAGAATATCATGGACACTTGGGGGTGGACGCTTTTGACTTGGTCCAGTAAGCATGATCTTAAAAAAAAAAAAAAAAAAAAAAAAAAAACACACACACACACTGAACACCAGAGCAACCACCCAGAAGACCTTAGCAACCCACCTAGTTTTCAACAAGCAAGTACAACAAACGTACAACTTTATAAAATGCAATCATTCTAATTTTATCTCTCTATCCTCTATAAATAGCACTCTCTGACAGGTTTATCCTGTATGGATCACTGTTGACAGCACTGTCTCTTGAAAAGAAAAAGCTTAATTGTAGGAGTTTAAACAAGGAAGTGTTTGGATCACAAGACTCCTTTCATTTAACTGTATCTTCTTGTCAGACTCACTACTTTTCTCATCTCTCTGTATTTTTCTCATTTTCTCATCTCTTCTCTCTCTCCCGCTCTCTCTCTCTCTCTCTCACCAGCTTTTAGATTAGCGATGCTTTCAACAGGGTTTGTGGTAATAACCCCCTCCTCTTCAGAAAAGAGCATTTGTCTGTGTAAGGACAGGGTGATATAGCAAAAAAACAAAAAACAAAAAAAAAAACTCACTATTATATATACTGTATCTTATAGAGAATATTATCATTTACAACCTTATTGTACATTTACATTTATTCACATGGCAGACGCTTTTATCCAAAGTGACTTACAAAAGAATAATAATACATTCATCTGAAGGAGACAGTAGTGTGAAAAGTGCTGCATTACAAAGTTTCAATTGCTTCTGAATAATACTACAATAATAACGCAATATTCCTTTAACGGCACTATATTTTTAACGGCGTTAACGCACATCCTTATAGGACCCTTTTAATAAACCATGCATTGACCGTCATGAAAGCAGATGGTGGGAGACATTATGCTGAGACCTTTGCCAAACATTTTAGCAATGTAGCAAAGCAGGGGAACATTTAGAATCAAGTAATCACACAAAAAACACAGTCAGATAGTGCTCGTAACATGATTGCAGTGGCTATTTGAACACCTGCCTTGCACTGCGCACCAGAGTTTTAGTGCTGGTCAACGTGTCCAGGAATGACAAAGTTTGCCGGATAAATTGGAAAAGTCCACTCATCTCATCTCTAAGCACGCACATTTGAAGCTCTGTTCATTCAGGTATTACACTAAAATACTTCAAATTCTGCTTAGATTAAATGCAAGTATAATTAAGAGAAACGGTGTGCGTTTTAAGTGCTTTCTTTTTCTTTTACTTTTTGCGCTATATCATGCAATAATACACTGACATAGGCCTAATGATTAATGTGTCATCATACCAGAGTCTCTCCAGCGAAGTCCAAACACAAGTGGTCAAAAAAGAAGCATAATACGGCCATTTATAACGGTGATGTGTCTCGCTTGTCACTTCTGATTGAATCACCCTCAAACGGGTGCAAGCCGTTCTTTTATGTTGTTTGTTTACACGTCATCATGAATTAACTCTCCCGCTGAGTTTGAGCATGAATTTCGGGATCTACTCACCTGTTAAATCAACCAATGCGCTAAAGAAAGAGTTTTAAACTGGCACGCGAGACGGGAATAACACAGGCTGCTTTTGAACTTCGCAAACTGTAGGAAAATTCCTCTGTGGCAGTGCAGCAAATTTATTTTACATTTGTCAGACATTTCCAGCTAACGGAAACCCTGGTGCACACGGTCTCCAAGGTTCTGTCACAGTGTCTCTGCATAATAGTGTGTTTGATAGTAGGGCTGGAACGATTAGTCGATGTTATCGACAACGTCCACGGTAAACAAAATTGTCAACAAAAATTCCCGTTGTCGAATAGCGGTTTGATGTCATTTAACGTAACATGAGATCACATTAAACTCTAATGATGATGTATGAGAGCAGCACTGCAATTTGCGCCTGACTGAGGAGAGGAAGAATTACACAGCTCACAGTCCAGATGCACTCTAAACTTTCACAGCTTCAGGTGATGTAGATCGCAAAATATGAGGGAATTATAATGCAAAAAAAAAAAGTTTATTCAACCAAAATCCCAATAAAAACCAGAACATTTGGATTTCATGCAAAACGCAGGTCTTTTAACCGTAAACAAGCCTTGATACACACTAGGGAGTCTTACTTTAGAATGACGGACACTTGGCTCCATTACAATGCTCTAAATGTAAACCTTTATCAAAATAAGCTTTTTATAGCCAATACATTTACCAACAGAAGGATATATATATATATATCTGCAGCAATCAGCAAAAAACTAAAATCAGTCTACCTCTACATTAGGCAAATGAATCACAGAATCAGTTGTCTTCTGAAGAGATGTGATTAAAAAAATTCTGTCCTAATTTACCAAAAAGCTTTACTTCCACTCGGATCTCATGTGAAGATGCGAGTGCGCATACATCAAGTGCGAGGATGCGTGAACGAAATGAGTAAATGATTAGAGAATTAACATTTTTAGGAGAACTATTTTTATAGCTAGCAAAACAATCAGAAACAATATTCCATCGATCATGAATATTCAACATAATGCCCAGCCCAAGTGTGCGTGTTTACATGTTTTCAGGGGAGAGCAGGAATGCTAAACTAGACCCTAGTCTCTAGTCTAGTCCCATAGTACTTCAGGAGATGCCAGAAAACATTAATCAGTGGAGGAGAGGAGATGAGAAATGGAGAAAAACCCACAGCAGGAGGCTGGTTCAAAGACATCAAAGAGTGAAGGATGCATTTTTCTTAGGTGTGCAAAAGCTACTTCACTTATTTTTTGTAAACCAGATGAATATTGCATAGTACTAAATTATTACTGTGGGACCCAGACAAGTTTATTATTAGAATATAATACTGAATTATTATTATTTTCAGGATAAGATTTGTTAAAGATAAATTTATATATTTCTGTCCTATTTACTTCACCCTAAACTTTTTATTTTGACACTGAAATTGCAGTCGTGTTTATTTCACCTTCACCAGGAGCTTTTATTATAAAACAGAAAGTGCAATGTTTGTTTGACAGTTATTAGTTTCACATCTTGTGAACCGCTGTCAAACTCTCCTTTACTCTTCCACATTTGTAGATTTGCATAACTTTATAGCAGTTACTAATGTTTGGAATTGCACGAATGCTTTAACCTGCAGTACTTCACAATGCAGGTGAACTGCGGTAAAAACACTAGCCCATGAGCCCCACCACCCCTGCATGTGCACACAGATCATGACCATGTTTATCTGTCTTTAATTGCAGCCTTTGGCAGTTAAATAAATCACAAATGATCATATCTCCATTTTGATTTTATTTTGATTAATTATACAGCCCTGACGGATCATGAAATTAGTCTACTGATGCACTCTATGAAACTTAATGGCCAAATAAAAGGCTCATTAAAATCATCGCGATATTCACGATATTGCTGAATTTTATATCGTCAGCAAAATCATTGAGATTATATCGTGGGTATTTGATGTGTCGCCCAGCCCTAGTTAGTTGTATTGCCACTTTTCTGTTGCCACTGTTTTTAAACAAAGTTGACATACCGGCTCGTTCACGTTAATGGGCTCTCCTCTCTCATTCGGCTTAAAGCCAAAATGTTCCAACACTGCAGCTGTGTAATGCGGCTTTGAAGCCAAGTCCATTTGCACTTATTCTTCAAAACTTTGTGGCTGGAATTATGCAGTCGTCGGGAAAAACAACTATTAAAACACCTATTAGCCTCGAGTATCATGTAATCTTCACCTGTCGCTGTCTGCTCTGTGTGTTGAGGAGCTGCCTGAGCCCGGCCTCCTACACAGAGAGCAGATGAGAGAACAGAAGCAGCGCGACTGGCTAAAATGTTGGTGACATTCATTCTTATGTAAACAAACATGCATGTAAACACAATGGGCAATATCGAGGTCAGCAAAAATTATCGAGGTCATGTCCATATATCGTACGACAAGTCGATAACGTAATTATCGTGACAGGCAATGTATAGTCAGGACATTAATAATGTGAAAAATTAATATTACAATTTGAAAAAAAAAAAAAAAATACAGAACTTCTTGAACTACTTCAAAGAGTTCTCATCAAAAAAATCCTCCACGTGCAGCAATGACACAGATCCTTGGCATTCTAGCTGTCAGTTTGTCCAGATACTCAGGTGACATTTCACCCCACACTTCCTGTAGCACTTGCCATAGATGTGACTGTCTTGTCGGGCACTTCTCACGCACCTTACAGTCTAGCCGATCCTACAAAAGCTCAATGGGGTTAAGATCCATAACACTCTTTTCCAATTATCTGTTGTCCAACGTCTTTTTGTTTTTTCTGTTTCAAAAGTGTCTTTTTCTTTGCAATTCTTCCCATAAGGTGTCTTTTTCTTTGCAATTCTTCCCATAAGGCCTGCACCCCTGAGTCTTCTCTTTACTGCTGTACATGAAACTGGTGTTGAGCGGGTAGAATTCAATGAAGCTGTCAGCTGAGGACATGTGAGGCGTCTATTTCTCAAACTAGAGACTCTGATGTACTTATCCTCTTGTTTAGTTGTGCTTCTGGTCTTCCACATCTCTTTCTGTCCTTGTTAGAGCCAGTTGTCCTTTGACTTTGAAGACTGTAGTGTACACCTTTGTATGAAATCTTCAGTTTTATGGCAATTTCAAGCATTGTATAGCCTTTATTCCTCAAAACAATGATTGACTGATGAGTTTCTAGAGAAAGCTGTTTCTTTTTTGCCATTTCTGACCTAATATTGTCCTTAAGACATGCTATTGCATACTGTGGCAACTCAAAAACAAACACAAAGACAATGTTAAGCTTCATTTAATGAACCAAATAGCTTTCAACTGTGTTTGATATAATGGCAAGTGATTTTCTAGTACCAAATTATCAATTTAACATGATTACTCAAGGATAAGGTGTTGGAGTGATGGCTGCTGGAAATGGGGCCTGTCTAGATTTGATCAAAAATGACTTTTTTCAAATAGTGATGGTGCTGTTTTTTACATCAGAAATGTCCTGACTATACTTTGTGATCAGCTGAATGCCACTTTGGTGAATTAAAGTACCAATTTCCTTCTGAAACAGCAAAATCTGTACATTATTCCAAACTTTTGGCCACCAGTGAGTGAGTGAATATATATATATGAATGACACACAGACACCAATCAGCCACAACATTAAAACCACCTGCCTAATATTGTGTAGGCCAAAACAGCACCAATCTCATTCTGAAATGATATTCTTCTCACCACAATTATACAGAGCGTTATCTGAGTTACCGTAGACTTTCATGAAAATCCCAAGAGATCAGCAGTTACAGAAAAACTCAAACCAGCCCGTCTGGCACCAACAATCATCCATGTATTTCTCTAATCAGCCAATCGTGTGGCAGCAGTACAGTGCATAAAATCATTCAGATACAGGTCAGGAGCTTCAGTTAATGTTCACGTCAACCATCAGAATGGGGAATAAATGTGATCTCAGTGATTTGGACCGTGGCATGATTGTTGTATGCCGTATTTCTGTAACTGCTGATCTCCTGGGATTTTCACGAAAGTCTACAGTAACTCGGATAACAGCTCTGTACAATTGTGTTGAGAAGAATATCATCTCAGAATGCTATTCTGAGATGCAGGTCAGTACTGTTTTGGCGGCACGAGGGGGACCTACACAATATTAGGCAGGTGGTTTTAATGTTGTGGCTGATCGTGTGTATATATTACATATTTTTAATTGTGCTGTGTTCATTTTCTGTTGGTAGGGTAGGTTGTGTGTAAATGACTAAAAAACAATAAATACATATGAATGAAGCATATTTTGTCCACTCATGAGATATTGAGATTAACCGCGATTAATCATGATTTAAAAAATGTAATCGTTTGACAGCCCTTAAATATATATATATGCAGTAGAAAATGTGCAATGTGTCTTGTTTACATTCTGAATTAATGCTTATGCATTAACACGGTATACGCTGCCATAATATGTGCCGATTACACTCTATTATTGTAATTTATGATGACACTGATACTACTGCAAAGATGGGTGTATAAAAAAAAAAAGTGTTAATTACTTTGGGCAAATGTGTAATCAGCTTTCACTGCAGATGGCACATAAGTGAATGGGCACTTAAGAGAATTTGAGTAGATTTTATTCCTTTTGTAGACTAATTAAAAAATAATTATAATAAAAAAACATGATAGTCTTGGAAAATGTCTCTTAGCAAACGATCGTACAGATGTAGGTAAATTTGCACCAGCTCGCTAATAACTCTAGACGTCGGTATGTTCATGTTAGAAGTCGATCGATAGTGGATTTTGCCGATACCAGTAACTAAGGTGGTGGTTATTGTAATTGATTTTTGGAAATAATAAAAAAATTTTAGTATTTCCTTATTATGAAAGGCACAGACATCGAGGCTAAAAGAGTCCAAAAGGAATAAAAACCCAGATACAGTTTACTGTTCAACCAAAATCCCAATAATAACCAGAGAAATTAAGATTTTGTACATGAGGAATTTTTAACTATAAATAAGCAGAAAACTCACCGGGGACTCTGAAATAACAGAGACTTGACTCCGTTACAGTGCTTTGTGTGTAAGTATTTACCAGATAAAGCATTTTCTTCCCCAAAATTTCACCAGATGAGGTTTATTGATGAGGAGTACAAAAATAAAAATGAGGTGAGGGAAAAATTATATATATATATAATACATTAGATCCAAAAAGCAACTATTGGCACTGATTAATCGGTAAAACCGATGTATCGGTCTGATTTTGACTGACTGAACAACAAACAAAATTAGCTGTCGGCCTAAAAGTAGTTGGAGCTCCAGGTCACACCTACCGATGATGTGAACCAATGGTAGTAAGGTGTTTAGCAGCCGGTAAGAATTTTTCCTAAAAGTTCGCCCAGGCAAGCTGTTACGAAACACCAAAACAAACGCAAAATGTCCTCTTTTTGGCCAGATTTTGTTCTAAATGATGTCCAGGGCTCAACGCTAAGAATTTTTTTCTACTGGCCCAGTTGGGCCAGTGCTTCAGATTTTTACTGGTCCTGCCAAAATTTTCACTGGCCCCAACACAAAAATGACAAATAGCCGTTTTTACCATCATGGCTTTAAAAAAATATGTCCAAAGATAAATATTTTTACATATCTTATGTTTTTAATACAATGTCCCCCAGGGGCCTGGGTAGCTCAGCGAGTGAAGACGCTGACTACCACCCCTGGAGCCGCAAGTTCGAATCCAGGGCGTGCCGAGTGACTCCAGCCAGGTCTCCTAAGCAACCAAATTGGCCCGGTTGCCAGGGAGGGTAGAGTCACATGAGAACACACTTGCTACTAAATCGGTTGTGATGTGTAATATACAGTAGGTAGATTTTAGGCCTAATCTGTGAATTAACAATGTGTATATAACATGAAATCAGACAACCCAAACAAGACCAACACTGACTGATATACAAAGCACAAAAACAAAAATACCTGTACGGTCCAGAAATGAGACCGGTAATAGGTGTTTTATGAGGATGATATGAAGTAGACCGTTTCAAATATTCATCTTCACCCTGCAGCTGAACAGTTCTGATAATAATAGCCTAATAGCCATAGTGATCTTGCTTCTTTTCATATCAAACGGCATTATCATGTCGAATTAATGTTTACATTTTGAAACATTACCTAATTAAATGTATACTTACACTTTGGATATTGAGCAGCTTGTGATTTCCAGACACGTGTATAACTGGGGTTTAACAAAATTTATTACATCTCATTCGGAGCTTCATCTCTGAGGGCGAATTAATGAGAGAAAATGTGTTTTTTTTTTCAGTGGGAATAAAACTAGCACTCTGTCCCTTTACGAGAACGCATGCACGTTAAACAGTCTACGCAGCACGGAGAGAGACGATGAGGAGACATATGCACGGAGAGACATGGATTTTCAGTCCTTTAGAAAGAAACTGTTGATTTTTTGTTTTTTCCTGCTATTTTCTACACATTGGTAATAGCTGCTGCTAAGACACTTGGAAAAGAGCGAGGAGAGTGCTAGGAAAGTGCGCTCAGTGTCTGCACGATCTTGTGTGCGCACGCAAGAAGACTTCGTTCACTCTGTGTAATTTTTGTGCTCTCTCGCTTGTTGTTTGCTTGCACTAATGTTGTTGGGCCTCATGTATTCAGATAGAAGACAAAGGCAGGCCTAACACAGTCGTAAAAACCTAACTCAGCCCCCCACATACCAAGTCGTAAATCTTACTGATAAAAATCGCGCCAAAATCAAACAAAGGGAGTCCAAAACAGACTACAAGCCTTGCTCACTAAAGGATCGAACTCTCAACTCCTGTTGGATGAGGCACACAACAGAACGTCCCTCAAACCATGACATCATCAGGAGTAGAAATACCTCTGAAATGCTTCTGGGATTTGCTTCCAGCAACTTTGCTCGCCGTGTGTAGATGCAGCTCATCGCTGCTCTCAGGTGCAACCTCGTGGCACAAGGAAGTAACGTCCAACTTGAAACTGTGGCCATACAATCTCCATCTCGCTGGACGAGTTGAGATTACTCTGTGTTCAACCGAACACTCTAATGGATCCGAAGGAGACCGCCGAGCAATCCGCATCTTCATCTGTTTGCCTGCAGATGTGAAGAGATTAAAGATTTCTCTTCCATCTTCAATCAAGTCGACATTTCCGATTTCTCCGCCAACCCGCCGAGAATCAGCAGCCGTGCGCCCGCAGGCAGAGCGAGGAAACAGCTTCCCGTCATCACCCGAGCCTCGAGGAACCGAGTCGGAGTTAAAGGACGGAGGAACACACATTCTACCTGTGTCCTCATGCGATTCAAGTAAGAGGTTATGTCTGGGCAGAGATAGAATATTATAGTGTGTTATTCTTGTTTCAAGGTTTTTGCTTGTACAGTTTACGGACCGCCATGTCCGCTCATTATTAATACTCAGGGTATTAATCATCACGAATTTGTTTTGCTGTATTGTGGTCCAACCAAATTGGACTGTTGTGCATTTTCGCCATCGCGGGTGAGACCGGCAAACTGAGTTTATCCATTAAAGAGTCAAAGTATGCGGGACTGTTTACGAGCCGTCCACCGCGTCTCTGAGCGATGAACTAACAGCTGCTTTCTCTCCCACAATCGCGAAATCGGCTTTAGGGCCGTCATTTTATTCTCTCTCTCGTACTAACCACACACACACACACACACACACACACACACACACACTTTGTGTTATAGGATTATTTTAGTTTCCACATCTAATCATATCACTATTTAGTTTGTAGTTGTAAGTCGGAAGTTTATTGACTGCATTGTATTAATTATTAATTGATATTACTGCATAAATAAACTTTGTTTATATTACAAAGAGAAGTGTTTTGGTTTGTTTTGCATACGCCTGTGTCATGCTGACGGATGTCAGTGCTCGGATTCAAGCCTTCATTCATTGTTTTTTTTCCGAAAATCAATATTCTTCGGATTTCGATAATCCAAAGAAAACATTCCAATATTTAGGCCGTTTTACTATCTGGTTATTAGTCCCTGATTCCAGGGTGGTGCCCCGTCAATGTTAATCCTTATTAATATTCTATTGATTTTTGATAATTGATAATTATCTTTGATGATTGTTGAATTTGTATGATCAATAAGCTAGTGTTAATTTTTAATTAATGTTTCATCGATGTTAACAATTAACAATTATCTTTGATAATTGTTGATTTAAAGGATTAGAAAAAGCTAACATTGATTCTCATCAATGTTCTATTGATTTTAATAATTAATAATTGTCTTTGATAATTATTAATTATTGCTAATAACCAAACCCACTCCTAAACGTAGCGCACAACATTTACTGGAGACCCATATGAGGTTTTAATGAGTTAGATTCAATTAATTAATTTAAATATTAATTAATAACTATTAATTATTTCTGATCGTAACACTGATCTAAACAACCAGTAAAGCCCTACAATGTTATAAATGCAGCACTGGCCTGATCGGGCAAGTGACAGTTCTAGCAACCGGCCTGAATCTCTCTCACACTGGCCTTGGGCCATCGGGCAGTCCTTATTGTCGAGCCCTGACGTCACACACCTTCGTTCTTCATTTTCGTATGAAGTATATTGGGGCCTTTAGGAACGCATCTAATCAGGGTCATATGAACCCGAAACCAGCATAATGATTCAAGGCGTGCTTAAGATTGATTAGTCAACTAGTCGTTCATGCAACCAACTGACTAGCTGATTTTGAAAATGAGTAGTTTGCACATCCTTACTTTAAATGTGAGTGAACAATAACCTAGATGCCACAGAGTCAGGACATATGTGTGCTATGTTTTTTTCCATGTGACCCAAGATATGTATATTATTGTGGTTCAAACAATATATTTGTAAGAATTCCATTACTGGAACTTTTCTTATGCATTCTGAGCTATACATCAAAATGCTCAAATGGGTACAAGTGCATGAACCATAATATGTTGTGACATTCAATCATGTAGCGAGACGGTATGTTTGTCTGCCATGTCAGAAATTATTAATCAGTCACACCACAGCATTTAGACTATAACTACACAAGATGAATTGCTTATACTTAATTATCCATGCAAGTATTGTTATTTTAAATTAAGATTTTAATACCAATTTTGGGTTATGTACATTAGTGTATTTTCCCTTTGATCCACAAAACCAAAAACAGTGTCCTAGCTACTCCAATTGCCTTTTCTATTCAACTTTCTTTTTTTTTCACATGAGACCAACATAGTAAAGATATCAGGTGTTGAGACAATGAAAAAGTACAAGAAAAGCATTAATGCTAATCCTGCAATGAGAAAGGAGACCAGATATCTGTGGTTACAGGAGAGAAATACTGCCAAACTAAAATGTTTGACTTTAAATTTGTGAACTCATAGGTGATAGCTCACCCTTATATTATATATTTGATGTTTAAAGAGGTTTGTAAAACTTATTATGAAACTTAAAACTGGTATTGTTCTCTATTAATATTGATAGAGATTGAATGCTGTTTTTTTCACCAAAATAAAAAATAAATGCATTGTAAACTAATTTTTCTATCATGCTATATATTTAGATCATTGTGCATTGTTTTGATATGATGCATCAATGTCTTGGGTCAAACTCTGACATACTGAATATTTGATTTTCTGTTTACTAATATACTTAAAGGAATATTCCAGGTTCAATACAAGTTAAGCTCAATCGACAGCATTTGTGGCATTATGTTGATGACCACAAAACTTATTTTTGACTCGTTCCTCCTCCTCTTCTGAAGATATACTGTACATTTTACCACTGGAGTCATATCGATTACTTTATGTTTCCTTTATGTGATATTTGGAGCATCAAAGTTCTGGTCACCATTCACTAGCACTGTATGGACCTACAGAGCTGAGATATTCTTCTAAAAATCTTCATTTGTGTTCAGCAGAAGAAAGTAAGTTATACACATCTGGGATGGCATGAGGGTGAGTAAATGATGAGAATTTCCATTATTGGGTGAACTATTCCTTTATGTTGGAATAGTGACTCTGTAATATTCCTTTAATGAAACGTTTGAATGTTTAAACTATACATTAGAACGTAGATATTAGCCCAGAAAAAGAATGTAAAAAATAAATTCAAAAGCAAAATATCATAACGAGTACCCATGCTTAAATATAAGCAAAAATGACTCTACAAGCATTATCTCTCTCCCTCATTAAGACACCTTAATTAATCTCTCTGAACTACAAAGACAGAACTCTATCATAGATATAGCAATGAATGAAATCAATGTTTACAAGCCCTCACTTCATTGCACTGATAAAGATGCCAATTAGCAGACAGAGAGAGAATGAACTTCATGCTTCACGCCTTGGGCAACAAGAACCACTGTTACAACCCCTAA
Source organism: Myxocyprinus asiaticus (assembly GCF_019703515.2). NCBI lineage: Eukaryota > Metazoa > Chordata > Actinopteri > Cypriniformes > Catostomidae > Myxocyprinus > Myxocyprinus asiaticus. The sequence goes on from NC_059346.1 coordinate 48,332,266, forward strand.
AAAGACAGCCCTCTTCCCCCAGCCCACACATAGAGGGGCATGGGTTGTGATAAGCCAAGCTGAACAACTTCAATTAGGACACAAAGGCTCTGGGTGGATTCCCCCCAAAGCACTCGCAGCACGCTGCCGGCACTAAATCCAACACAAAGAACACCAATCGCACACACACGTATGTAAGTATACCTGCTTATAAAATAGATTCATATACTGCGCTCAAACACCTCAACGTTCATACTTAAATATATAAACAGTTAGTTCTCCCAAAAATCCCCATACAATGAAAGTGAATGGTGACTGCGGCTGTCACTCCCTAGCATTCTGCCTGACACCTCCACTTGTGTTCCATGGAAGAAAGTCAGTCATATGGGTTTGAAACAACATGAGGGTGAGTATAAAAAAATAAAATACACACACACACACACACACACACACACACACACTAATGATAGAATAGCAGTTGTCTGGCCAGAAATGGTCTTTCTTTAGACAAAGCCTTTAAAGAGGCCCCCATAGACCACGAATTAAAGCACTGTCTCTCGCCAGGCAGCATGTACTGTACAGTATGTGTGCACATGAGCATGCATCCATGTATCTATAAACACAGAGCAATCTCTGCACAATCCACAGTCTGTGCATGAGACTATACAAAGTGACATCCTTAAAACAAAGAGCAGAGTAATATAGGTCAAACACACACACACGAAACACAGACGGAAACAAACGTGTCTGTGTGTGTGTGTAAGGCTCGTGGCAATGATTAGTAACAGCTCATCAAATATGGATCTGGCAGAAAACACATCCACACACACACAGCTCTTTGTTTCTGGATGAAAGCCAACAGTGCCACAATGGCCCGGTTACAAAGATGGTGTTGAACAAAGACAACATTGAACACACACAAACATTCACAAGAAAGGTCAACAAAAATGTTATTCAGTATGATAAAATTAAAATGAAAGATTGTCATACACACAGACACACCTGGACGACCAAGAATATTATTATTAACTAGACTTGGGCATGGAAGTGACATGTGTGATGTGACTTTTCACTAAATTCAAAATTCAGTGATAAATATACACAAACGTGTCAAAGAGGGCCCTTACTTGGTCTAGAAGATGACCGATAGTGGATTTTGCCGATTCTGATAAATAAGGTGGTGGGAAAGGCTGATAACTGATTAAATCGGCCAATTGATTATAAAATGTAAAAAAATAATAATAATTCAGATTTGGTGCATAATGCGGGACTAAAGTATAAACAATCCCAAAACAAACTGGGGACTCTTATTTTGAAATGACTAAATGATGAAAAAACTATCGGCAACATCGACATATTTTTGCCGATAACTGATAGTCCCAAAAAGCAACTATCGGCACCAATTAATCGGTAGAACCGATATATCGGCCTGCCTCTAATTATGTTGTGACTTTCAGCAGAACCTTGCGGTCTTATTTATTAAAGCAACAAGCTCTAAATCAGTGCACCATGTCTTTCTGTCCAGGACAGAGACATGGCTCAACACACCAGGCGAGTTCTTCCTTTCAAACTTCTAGATGGAGCGCAGCTGAATGGAACAGAACACAGAGTCTGCCAAAACAATTTTCAACTTAACATGGCATATTAAAAACGCAATGGTTCTGGTGTTTCAGAGTACTCGACGAGTATTCAAGTGATCACTTCGAGCAGATAAAATGACCAAAATGCCCATCCCTAATATTTAAATGTTTGTGCTTGGATTAAAATTAAAGTATATTTGGAAGATATGGTCATTCTCTTTCTTTCTTTAATTCTTTTTCGGTGCTTTATCAACACACAATAACAAAATTTCTAAAATTTTGCTAAAATTTCACAACTTTTTAACTCTAGCGCATAAACTCTAGGTCGATACTTCAAATGTCGCGAAAAACTGGTTTGGAAACACTTTGTCGATAGAGTGTCACATGACAGAATTTACCCCAGTCGTTAGCCTGTGTTAATCATGAAGGTATACATCCTTGAAAGCCAATTTATTGTACATGAAGCATTACTCACACTCTTATGGATTGGTCTTAAATGGCATACCTGCACAGATCTGATGCTGCAAACACATTTGCGTCATGACAATTCCAGAAGTGCCAACAAAAATATGTCGTATCATGCACCTGTCATCGACAAGTGCACGGAGAACAAATTAAAGGCCACTCTTTGAGATTAATCGCGGTAGCCATCCGTTTATTTATTAAAGTTGCTTTTCCACACCATTCAAAATAATAGACAGCAGTCACGGAATTAGCCCACAATACAAACAACATATCATTTCTGTGCACAAAGATGTTTTAAATTAAAAATAAATACACAATACCAGGAGAAAATCTTCAGTGTGCTTTTTTGGAACACTAACATATAGCCCAATTCTGTAAAATTATTATTTAACTTACTTTTGAAAAAATGCCAGCAAAATTCCCTGTATTAAATTAATTACCATACGAAAAAAGCATTAAATAAAAAGAAATAATAATAACGAATGAAAAATAATATTGTTAGGCCTATATAATTGCCTTTTCTTTACACAAACTTAAATTAGCCTTACCCTGTTTTGTAGACGTAAAAAGTCGCCTGAATGACATTCCAGAGCTCCAGAGTGCGACTAAAAACCAAAAATTTGTTTCGTCAAATGTGTGTCTCGCCCCGCTTTTCACCCATTCTGTTGTGATCAGCTCGCTAGTCGCTACACGGCACGCAACAAACCCAGCATGAGAGAGAACTGAGGGTTTGAACTCAGGAGCTCAGGTTAGCAGTTTGAATCAGATTCACATCTGGGAGTGCAGACATTTCAAAATAAGAGTCCCAAGTGTATTTCGGGCTTCTTTATAATTAAAAGTCCCACATTGTGTACCAATTTTTTTCTTTTTCTGGTAAATACTGATTGGGATTGGAGTAGCACAATAAACTGCATCTGAGATTATTCAGTTTGCACTCTTGTATTCTCTGCGTCTGGGCCATCCGGTATTCGTATATAATTTTTTTTATTTTTTTTATGTATGTATGTATGTGAGATCAAGCTTTTGACACTTAGGACAACTGAGGGACTTGTACACAACTATTACACAAGGTGCAAACATTCATTGATGCTCAAGAAGACAACACACAACTATATGCATACGATACTTTATGTAAATATCTGTAATGTAGATTGTGAAAAGCAGTACTAAATAAAAAATAATCTTATCTCTTATAGTTAAATTATGAAAGGGGTGTGAACATTTGAGACAAAAGGGATGCAAATGTATCTTCTCAACAATCTATTCTGTTTATTAAACCTCAGATTAATGGGTTATCAGCTGTCTTCCTTTTCTTCGGCTTTCTATCTTGTTTCTGAACAGCAAACTAAATCAAGCAATTCTGTGATTTGGTGGCTAAAAACAGCCATTTGGCTCCTTAATGTTTCAGTTTAGGAGCCAATGGCTCCCAAGTCATTTTTTAGTCTGGAGCCCTGCATTCTCAGAATGTTCTACACATTTTTCAAGACTATAAACTATCAGAACTATTTGTCCAATGCTGAGTTCACTTTCAGAACACGAGCTTTTGAAAATTTTTAAACTTTTAAATATTTTAAATCTAAACTTCTTTACCTCAGATCGCATTTGCTGAGCTTCTTCAGAAAATGTAAATTGCATTATGACGCTAAAATTAATTTTAGATGACAATCAAGTTCAGTTGGTCGTTAAAAGTTGCTGGACAAATATGCGGGACAAAATGCAGTTGTGATGGCAATGCTTTAGATTAGATGACTGTTCAAAATAGCCTATTATGTATATTTATGTATATAAACCCTGATATTACACCGCATACATTTTTCTTTAATAGCTGTGCACACAGTATATACACATTGATGGATGGTCCTTATAATAAGACCGAAAGTTTCCCCCACTACTTGGTGCTATATCGGTCCTGATGTTGCACCTATCGCAGGTTGCCACCGGTTCTGTCCCGCAAGCGAATCGTCATGGCCCTGTTCAAGCTGGCAACCTGCGATAGGCGCAACATCAGGACCAATATTACAGTCCTATCAGAGGGGCAACTGCTCCCTTTTGAAAGCAATTCCTTGTCTTCTGATTGCATTTAATTTTGAAATTAAAATGACAGTAAGCTGGCTAATTTCTTTTGCGATAAACCAAAACGTATGCGACCAAGTGTTTTTTTTAAGCATGACGTCATCACGCACACTATTTTTATTGATAAAAGGCCATTTGAATGGAAACAGGCAGAAGACGGCATATTTTGCACACATTTGTTATGCATTTTCACTTTATCGATAACAAAATAGCATGAAAAGTGGATGGAAACTAGGTGACTGGCGTAGTAAGTGACCTATATAGACCCCATTACCACCTGGTATTTAGATGCGTCTCAGGTGATCCGATCACGTGGTCAGGTGAGACACATGTCTGTTTACACCTGGTCACTTAAATGTGTCTCCTGTGGCCACTTGTGTTTGGATTTGGAGGGGAGGGTCTCTGTTTCATGACGACATACATCAAATCACTATGTCAGTGTATTACTGCATGATAATAAAGCGCAAAAAAAATGGTGTGTTTCTCGCAGATGTGGTTGAAATATAATCTAAGCACAAACACAACATGTCAAGCAGAATTATCCTATATTTTAGTAGATTACCTGTATTAAAGGAGCTTCAGGTGTTCATAATTCTCATCTGTTTTGATATCAGACACTGAAGATTATCTGTGAAGTTCTCGTGATTGTGTATGTATCCGCTTTTTTACATTTTCAAATCGGGCGATTATTTCTTTTTAAACCTGATCGTAAACGGCAACGTTTAAACTCGTTTATGTGCAGCCATTGATTGACAGGTGAGGGGTGGTGCTTCACCACTGCCGAGATGCAAACAGGATGGATTATCATTTACACCTCAAATGCAATGTGGTCAAATGCGTATTTGACCACATTCATATGTGGTTATTGTGATCAGATCACAAGACATTTTAGACCTCGTTTAGACCTGTATTTAGGGCTGACCGCATGTGATCGAGTCACCCAAAATGCATCTTAATACCAGGTGAAAACGGGGTCATAGTCACGAAGTCCCTTCCTTCAAAACACAAGTGGTCACAGGAGACACATCTGAGATGCATGTTACTACCCAAATGGCCAATAAATAACTGATACTTGATCCTGCTGAGTGGTAAGAAAGACATTAACATGCTCTGTGGTAGAGCGCCTGTTATAAACACTGACTAGAGGTGGATCTCACAGACCCAAACCGACATGCCCCTGCTCAAGTACAAACTCCATGCTCTGTACGAGTGTGTCTGACTCACTGACTGAAGAGATCCACATGGGCAAAAAGAGTGAAATTCATATAATTTCATTATGTGTTGATATTTACTTAATACTTTGGCCATGGATAGAAAGACAAACAGACAGACAGAACAACTGAATGACAGATAGACAGACAGACAGATAATCAACACGACAGACATTCAGACAGACAGAGAAACAGATAGATAATTAATAGGGATGTCATAAAATTTTTTTAAAAAAAACGATATATCACTTATTGATCAGCACATTATTTTATCAATATATTTGAGGCATCGATATATCAAAATTAGCCAACATTTAAATTAGAACCCTAATTTGTGTGCTTTCCAATTCACTCAGTAGGCCTCTTTTTAACAGTCTGGCGTAATAGCATTGAGGGACCACAAGAGGGTGATATAACATTTACTGAAGTCGGTCGCATTCCTGATCACTAACACAAACAGGACTAAATGATGCGGCGCAGCAGATGGCAGTCCAAAGTTACAAAGATTTTTGTCCTTCAAGAATGAACAAAGTGACGTTAATGAGTTTGCAGGTTAGTGTATGAAACTGGTGTAGCTGTGCAAACTGAACAATTAGAAATTGTGACATTTATTATGTAATTTCTCTGTATGTAGGTCTTTCATTCAAGCTGTCAAACCACAAAAATACATACTTGTAACTGAAAATACATTGTGAGGGCTACATGAAAGATACACACACACAATATGTCATGCAGTGATGGCTAGAGTAAATAGTCTTTGTCCTTTCATAATGATTTGGGCCATAGGTAATGAAAATACTATGAGAGTTGAGCTCCGTGTTTCGATGCTGAGCGTTAGCGGCGTGCGTGTACCTTCGTAGAAAATAACCGTTTCAAATTTTAGAACGTGCCACGTCATCCGCCAGACACATCCGGTGTGCAACCCCCTTTAATTTACCCTGCCGCTCACACCTTATCAAAGCTGTGTTGAGAATTTGTTTTGAAAAGATAAAGACTATTTGTGCAACGAGGAGCCCAATTTATATCTGAAAAAAATCCCAATATATAGCGATAATCATCTGGAAAATAGATACAGATAGATTTAGAAACAGATAGATAATCGGTACAATGATACGACAATCAGAGAGAGAGACAGACAGGAGGAGGTACCCCACACAGATCTCAAGACCCCAAGTACCCCACACAAAACACCCGCTTCCTCCCTCCACCTCCTCCTGTCTGTCTCTCCCCCTCTGGGTGTGAAGAGACGGAGATGAGGATGGGTTGTCTGATCTGTGCTCCCTCTTCTCAAGTGAAACTGTCTACCCCTTCTATCATCCTCTCAGTCTCCTTCCATCTATTCCACCATTCCTGATCCACCTTATCCGCTCTCTTGAGCTGACTGAAGACAAGCCCCTCTGCTGAGGGTATGACTGTATACATGCCCTCTACCCTCAAACTCATCCACAAGCACCGGTAGCATGGGCATCTGACTGCTGGGAGGAGAGAAAAAAACAAGAAAGAAAGAAGGTGGAGAAAGGTGGAGAGAGAGAGAGAGAGAGAGAGAGAGAGAGAGAGAGAGAGAGAGAGAGCGAGCAAGCTGAGGGGAGTGCTGGCAGTGAATCATTGGGGACGAGGCATCACTAATTAAAACTGACAGGTCAAGTAATACTCTAACAAACACCAGACACGCAGACAACAAAAACCCACCTTAGTAAAATGATGCGCTCTCCTCACTGCTCTCTCCGTTAAATCACCAGCCCAATCAACAATTTAAAACGTTATTTCTGCACCACTAGCATCATCAAATTCCAAAATTTCTGAATTGTTTTAAACAGCTTTCTAAAAAACAGCCTCTGTCTACCACAGTATTACACTTTGAGGAAATCAAACTACAAATGCTTTACTTCTAGCTGTCTCTGCATATTAAGCTCGGATACAAGAAAAAAAAACAAAAAAAACACAGCTTTAAAGGTATAGTTCACCCAAAAATGATATTTCTGTCATCATTTGCTCACCCTTAAGCAGTCTCAAACACAAATAACATACTTTCTGCTGCGGAACACAAACAAAGATATTTTGATGGAGATATGATGTGAATATATCCATACAATGCAAGTCAATGGGGTCCAAAACTTTCAAGCTGGAAAAGGCACCATAAAGTTAATCCATACGACTTGAGTGGTTTAATCCATGTCTTCTGAACTGCGCTCTGCACATGTGACATGCTTAAGGAAGTGTAATGGAGCTTCTCTCATGAACGCACCAATGAATCTGTTGATGGCAAGATTTTGACCCCATTTACTTGCACTGTATGTACGTATATAAACACTTCATAACACAATCAAAAAAATCTTCATTTGTGTTCCGCAGCAGAAAGTCATACGAGTTTGAGACGGCATATGGTAAATCATGAAAGAATTATAATTTTTTGGTGAACTAGGCTATTCCTTTAACTCTAATTTTCATCTCTTACTCTCTATCTCTCTTTCTTTCGAAGTTCAATTTGCAAAGTGCTTTATTGGAACGGCTTTATATACTAGCAGACAATATTGCCAAAGATTCAATACAAATCACGAAAAAAAAAGAAAAAAAAACTCACACTTCTGTGTACCTTCGGATAATTCATTTTTTAGTTTTTGTCTTCAAATCGGAATAACCAATAAACCAACTGTTCACTTGTTTTTCATCTAGAAAGAAATGAGCAAAATTGTGAAAACACTTTATTTTTCAGAATTCAGCTAGATTTCTCATTTTTTCATTCAAGTGCATAAAATAAGTGTACGATTTGATTGTCTGATTTGCACTGGTGGATGGATGTGACGCCCATTTCTACTGATTGGTCAATCTGCAATGTCATCTGCTCTTCCTCATTCCTTTTCTTCAGAATAAAAGCCTTTTCATACGGGACGTTGCAAGTTTAATCGCTTAGCCTTCACACTGAGGTTTTTTTTTTTTTTTTTTTCAGTCAATACGGTGCTGCATAAAGACAAGATTTTACATTCACTACATGCATTCAACCATTACACATTAAAATATTATATTTTATGTACAGTGAATGTGTTTAAAACTTAATAGGAATTAAGTAAAATAATTGTTGTACATAAGCAAGCTCTTCTAGTCACAATTTGATTATAGTTTTTAATATTATTGCCTCATTTTAATAGCCAGCCTTATTAAGGCCTACACCCCACTTTTTAATACACTTTTGGTGTACTACATTTACCTTTTTGATACAAAAAAGTTTAAAACAGATGAACAATTACTCATATGATCAATAAATTAATTGCAAGGTTTCATGCTTTGAGTGCGTGGGGCCGTTTTCAGGTTCAAATCTTATTTTATTTTTTAAATAAACCAAGAAAAATGCAACTGCATGTCAGCCAAAGTGACTCCAGAACAGGACATGTTTGGTTGCATTTTATTTCATGAATTCAATGGAATGGTGAGCGAAATAAAGACTAGAAAGCAAAAGCTGTAACTACAAATAAATGTGAAAAAAAATTGAAAGAGAATAAAATAAATAATAATAATACACTAACATTGAGGGCTGAGCCCTTACCCTCAAAAAATCCTAAAGGTCCTAAGATTTTGTATCCTCACTCCTCAAAACCATGACGATGTCCTGCGAGGCTTATTCACATCCAGTAAACATATATGTTTTCCCTTATGTTTCCCCTGCAAATATTGGCTTGTTTAAATTATCATTAATAATAATAACAACAACAACAACAATGACCAGATAACAAGCCTATTTAGTTACAGTTAGGTCTGTGCAAAGCATCCCAATTCATAATCGTGCTAATTTTTTTAGATAAAGCTCTACCAGCCCATTCCGCGGTGACAAAAGTGAGTTTGTGCATTCAATGGTTATCGTATCCAGGTGTCCAATGATTAATGGGATTGCAATAAACATGCAGCAGTCAGAAGTTTTTATAAGAAATATTAATGTTCTTCATTAAAATGATTAGAATCGATCTGCAAAAACAGTCATCAAACTTTAACTCTGGTGAACTCTTATTCTATGGACAGGGTTGAGGAAGAACAGATGATAGTGTGTATTAACAAATCAATGTAAACAGGAGTGTCGGGCACGCCCACATGTGCAAAACAAATATTCAAGTTATAAACTCTGTTTATATGCATGAATGAAAACAAGTGGATACAACGTAAACTGTTGTGATGTGATAAAGAGAGATAACGGAAAATGTGATAAATGAGCAGTTTGTTGGTTATTTCGTTTTGAAGATAAAAACGAGAAAACGAATTATCCGAAGGTACGAGGACCTTGAAGGCATGGTGCTAGCAATATAGGGTCATGGGTTTGATTCCCAGGGAGCACACTGACAAAATGTATAGCTTGAATTCACGTGACCAAAAGAAACCCACCAATAATACACTGTAAAAAATGTCCGTAATTTTTACGGTAAAAGACTGTAAAAATGCTACAGTAAACAACCCTTAATTGGTAAATGTGTAGTTACCTTAAAATATACAGTACAAAATTGTAATATATTTAAAAAGACGGAAAATTTTTACTGAAACATTTTTAGATGTAAAAAGTCTGATTTTCCCATATAATTAAAGGTAAATATTTATATCATGTTTAACAAGAAAGTACATGTACTTTTTACGGTAAATTATTGTTAAAATTACAGTAAAAAAACAGTAATCGGGCGTTCCCAGAATTCCCTGTGTGACCCATTACATTTCATTATATTTTATGGGAATAGTTATGCTGCTGCTTATTTTTAATATCAGTTATGTACATTGGCATGTTCTGTGTTATATTTTATGTAGTTTAGTTAATGTTTATTCTATTATATTAATTTCACATGTGTTACCCTGATGGTGTTAATTGTTTGTGTGATTGACACTGAGCACTGTCTCTACCTGTGTATTGGTCATTGCTCCAGGAAGAGCCTCTGTTGGTGAACTTAATGTCATCATGTGCCCTTCTGTAATTACTACAGTGACTAACAACACATTATAAAGTCAAAAGCAGATTTTTACAGTTTCAAAAGGCCAATATCAAGTTTATCATTTAATAATATAAATGATGATAATGCACCGTAAACTATACAGGTTTCAAAATTACACTCCGTAAAGCCTGAAACGTGGTTACCGTACTTTTTGCAGTGAATCTCTGGTAACCACAGTAGCCAGTTTTTTACCGTAAATTGAACAGGATTTTTTTTTACAGTGTAGGTGATAAACATAACAAATAAAAATAAAAAGACAAAATAAAACAAAAACAAGAATGATACACAAAATAATTAAATCAAACAAAACAATTCAACCAGAGACAGTGTATATTATTTTGTATAGATGTACAGACAAGTTGACAACTAGCAAATATGGTAAATTATTAGTACAAAAACTAGAAGATAAAACTCTCTCAATACAGAGTAACTTGAGCACAGCAATTCTCAAAAACACATCAACAACACAAGTAAATAATGTATGTGCTGTTCTTCTCAATATAAAAACTGTGGTTCATTCACTGGATACCAGTGTAGCTGTAGCACTGAGAGGCTGTTTCACAAGTTTCACGCTGTGGGTGGGACAGGAGAGCTGATCCTAGATCAGCTGAAGAGCCCTAGAAAAAGCTTTCTGAATAATGAGACAAAGACTGGAAGTGCTGGCACACATTCTGTGCCAACCAAAATCACTTTGATCTATTGAGGTCACAGGATTGTGCTCTGATTGGCTAGTTGGTGCAATGGTCGGATATCTGCTATTGTGCATGCACTCAGCATCTCACTGGTGTGAATAATTTACATTTTGGTTTATTTTACAGTATGGACTAGAGTGCCAGTAAATAACAGACTGTAGGTGGTCAGACTCACTTTGTGACTGTAAATTACACTATATGGGGTGCATTTCTGTCAAAGCAACAGTTCACCCAAACCCACATGACTTCCTTTCTGCCATGGAACACAAAAGAAAATGTTAGGAAGAATATTAGCCTCAGTCACCATTCACTTTCACAGCATCTTTTTTTCCATAAAATAAAATAAAAGTGAATGTGACTGAAGCTAACGTTCTGCCTAACATATTCCTTTGTGTTCCACGTAAGAAAGAAAGTTATGACAGAATTTTTGAGTAAACTATCCCTTTATGGAGAACGTGACAAAGAGAGAAAGCGAGAGATAGAGAGCAGTGGTAGCTCCAGCCTAACACTCCACATATTGATTTTCTAATACATTTCAATCATACATTACCTCAGGCAAAATAAAACCCAATTTACACCAATGCACTGATGCCTGTGCTAACCACATGCTGACCACACAAACACTCTGCTGCCATCTAGTGACATCACTATGTTAGCACTCTTTTAAAGTCAACATGAAATCAAAATGGACTGATAAATCTGTATGTAACACTAAATAAATTGTTCCAACTCTGAAACAACTTTCCTTTTTGGCTGACATCAAGGCAGCACAGCCAATTGGTTAATGTAAAGCAACAGCCAAATAGCTATTTAGTCATTGTTCTAGGATACTGTTGTACTGTAGGTAATGCAGTTTTTTAAAAATCTTGCCAACAGTTATGGCAGCAATTTAATGCCATTTTAAGTTTAAGCCATTGTGGCTCTTTTACTAAATGTAATGAATTAAACACTGACAAATTTCATGTTTGCTAGCGTTCAGCAGCAGATTGCCTTCTGTCTGGGAGCAAAAGCATGTCAGATAGTTCTGGAAGGTAATAGCAGCCAATCATTTGGACGACAGGCTTTAGCATTTCAGATGCTATGTGCTAATATTGACTATATTTGATGCGCGAAATATGTATTAAAATGGCTTGAGGCAAAGTCACTTTACTTTTTTTGATTCTATAGGAATACATTTGGTAAATGTGTTTCCATCGTACTTAATGTGCATTTCCTCTTACCGAATAAAAAATATATCCACCTCATGCAAGCGTATGCTTTAAGCTTAGTGTTTATCTCCAGCATGTTTAATACTATCTCCCAAAATTCGCATAAAAATATGTGAATGGAAACCCAGCTAACGTTAGACATGAAGAATGAATGTCCTTCTAGCCTTAGTAAAGGTATTACAAAAACTTGACTACTATAATTTGTGTTAGATACATACATAGATTATACTGTATATACTGTAGATTATATACAGTTGTGCTCAAAAGTTTGCATACCCTGGCAGAAATTGTGAAATTTTGGCATTGATTTTGAAAATATGACCGATCATCCTTATTTAAGGATAGTGATCATATGAAGCCATTTATTATCAATTAACAATACTTGCTGACCCCTCTCCAAACATAACGCTTATGGTTGTGACCATAAAGCTCTATTTTGGTCTCGTCACTCCAAATTACAGTGTTCCAGAAGCTGTGAGGCGTGTCAAGGTGTTGTCGGGCATATTGTAACCGGGCTTTTTGTGGCATTGGCGCAGTAAAGGCTTCTTTCTGGCAACTCGACCATGCAGCTCATTTTTGTTCAAGTATCGTCGTATTGTGCTCCTTGAAACAACCACACCATCTTTTTCCAGAGCAGCCTGTATTTCTCCTGAGGTAACCTGTGGGTTTTTCTTTGTATCCCGAACAATTCTTCTGGCAATTGTGGCTGAAATCTCTCTTGGTCTACCTGACCTTGGCTTGGTATCAAGAGATCCCCGAATTTTCCACTTCTTAATAAGTGATTGAACAGTACTGTCTGGCATTTTCAAGGCTTTGGATATCTTTTTATATCCTTTTCCATCTTTATAAAGTTCCATTACCTTGTTACGCAGGTCTTTTGACAGGTCTTTTCTGCTCCCCATGGCTCAGTATCTAGCCTGCTCAGTGCATCCACGTGAGAGCTAACAAACTCATTGACTATTTATACACAGACACTAATTGCAATTTATAAAGCCACAGGTGTGGGAAATTAACCTTTAATTGCCATTTAAACCTGTGTGTGTCACCTTGTGTGTCTGTAACAAGGCCAAACATTCAAGGGTATGTAAACTTTTGTTCAGGGCCATTTGGGTGATTTCTGTTATCATTATGATTTAAAAAGGAGATAAACAACAACTATGTGATAATAAATGGCTTCCTATGATCACTATCCTTAAATAAAAGACAGGTTTTTTTTTTTTTTGCATGATCAGTCATATTTTCAAAATCAATGCCAAAATTTCACAATTTCTGCCAGGGTATGCAAACTTTTGAGCACAACTGTATAATTCCTTGCATGTGTTTGACCCAGACAAATGACACAAGAATTCAGGTGTGTCACTGCCAACAGAGGAGAAGTTTGTGTATACGTGTTTGGGTGGGTGGACAGGACACCCACGTAGTTGCCTTTGTTATTCTTGCATGTTATTCCAGATGAGTGCTTCATACACACACTCTCATATGCACACACACACACACAAGTGTACTAACATCACCGTCAGCATTCCATTCAAAACATTCACTCAAACACACAAGCTCATATCTCCTTACAACTGAAGTGTGCAATTTCTGCACCACTAGCGTCACCAAATGAAAAAAATTAATGTATAATGATAACACTCCTGTCTTCCATTGTGTGAAAAACAGGTAGTCCCATGCAACTTCACTTCACTGATCGAACCAGTGTTGCTAGGTCTAGCTTGTCGGGATCCTCAAACAAAGTGAGCAATGTTTTGAAACTGCCAGAGGCACAGTGTTACATTTTTCTAGGGGAAAATCGACCACAAATGCCTTACTAGTTCTCTCTGCATATTAAAAGGAGTTCACCCAACAATGAAAATTCTCTCATCATGCCATCCCAGATGTGTATGACTTTCTTCTGCTGAGCACAAACAGAGATTTTTAGACAAATATCTCAGCTCTGTAGGTCCACACAACGCAAGTGAATGGTGACAAAAACTTTGAAGTGCCAAAAATCACATAAAGGCAACATTAAAGTAATCCATATGACTCCAGTGGTTAAGTCTATATCTTCAGAAGCAATACGATAGGTGCGAGTGAGAAACTGATCAGTATTTAAGTCATTTTATTCTATAAATCTCCACTTTCACATTCTTCGTCTTTTGTTTTTGACGATTCTCATTCTTTGTGCATATCGCGACCTACTGGGCAGAGAGGAGAATTTATAGTAAAAAAGGACTTAAATATCGATCGGTTTCTCACCCAGACTTATCATATAGCATCTGAAGATATGGATTTAACCACTGGAGTCTTATGGTTAACTTTTATGCTGCCTTTGTGCTTTTTGGACCTTCTGAGTTCTGGTCACCATTCACTTGCATCGTATGGACCTACAGAGCTGAAATATTCATCTAAAAATCTTTGTGTTCAGCAGAAGAAAGAAAGTCATACACATCTGGGATGACATTAAGGTGAGTAAATGATGAGAGAATTTTCATTTTTGGGTGAACTATCCCTTTAAGCTGGGACAGCAGAATATATTTAAACAAAGAAATTATGCACTTCGCCTTTCACAAAAAAAAGATATTCAAATATGATGAATCGTTCTGTGTTCATGAGGGTAGAAAAAACCCTGATATACCACCACATGCCATCATCAGACATATAAACTCATACATTATTTTACACAGAAACGGTTTGTGCCTGTTTTTGTGGCTGTACAAAGTTTGAGAGTAAATGAAGTTTACAGCCTTAACAGTGGGTTTTCTACTTTATTATCAGAATCAATCTGGTGGTTTTCTAAACCAAGCGGAAATGATGGTGGGCTCAACCTACAGGCACTGTAAACGGTCCCCCCTCACACAAACACACACACACAGCCCTCTTCCTGTTTAGAGAGTTTTTCTCTGCAGGAGCACAGTGCAGCAACATAATTAACACAGTAGCAAACAGCCAAACTCAATGACAAAAGAATTCCTTCTTAAGTACAAACACACACAGCTCTAAAACACAAACATGGAAACCTCTGAACAATAGCCACTTGACACCCAATGTGTGCATGAGGAAAAAAAAGAGAGGGAATTATCCATGAATGAGCAAAGCTGAGAAAGCCCAGTGTGAGTAATGGAAGTGGGCAATTCCCACAATGCACTGCTACTGTAAAGTGTGTCATCTCCAGTTTTTACTAACCTTGCACACCACACTGATATTTTAATACTGATGGAGAGAGAGAGAGAAACTAAAATCTGTCTGGCTTTAATAGGATGTCGAAACCTGTAAAGGATTTGGTTTGTGTCTTACTCTCTCTAAACTTATTAGTGGAAATATGTGTGTCTTAAGTCTATATACAGTGGTCCAAAAGTATTTGGACACTTCAGTCACACTTAATGTCTCAATGTCATTGTATTACATACCAAAATATTAAAACAAGTGACATTTTGCCCTTAAAATTATGGTAGACCTTTTCTCAGAACTAACTTCAAATGTTCTAAGACATTTTGTACTTTTAACCAACTATGCTCAGGGTCATTTTAGTGGATGAAGTCAGTTCTCCTAGCAGGTGTTGTGCATCACATTAACTATGGACATGTCCCACTAACATCTGACAATCAGAAAGTGTCCAGATACTTTGCCTTCATTTTGAACAGTATGTCTATTGCTTTATCTTTAAAAATCTACAAACTTCTTGCTTGCTTGAAAAGTGTGCTTGTGCTCAAGGATGTAGCCAAACATTCTATTTTAGACAGGAAGCGAATTGTCTTTCGGGGGGTCTCAGTTTCGGGTGCGTGGGGGTAGATGGAAAGTGCAGGAAAAAAATATATATTTATCCACTGGCAAGTTTCTTCAAACTTCCAACAGAATGATGTCAAATTCAATCTGTGCATTACAACAGCATTAAAAATGACAGAGTTCTTAATTAATCACATGATTTTAAATGAGCAAATTAGCTTTCCAGGGGGTCTCCTGTTGCATTCAGTGGGTCTGAGACCCCCTAGACCACCCCTAATTTGCACCATAATATTAGGGGGTACCAAATGTAACAATCACTCAAACAGGTCATTCAAAAAAAACATTCTGATCATTGCAACCTGATCTCATAGAATCACGGTACTGTACCTACATTTTTGCTAAATTATATTTACGTGTCTCGTTGTACGTATCACGGCAGTTTCCTGGTGAAATAAACACTAGAGGCGCTACAACAATTACTTTTATTCCCTTTCACACAAATCGTGAGAAAAATGTCAGATTATCAGTTCATAAAACATACTGTATTTGTAGCTTTGCTCCTCCCACAATGCTATCTTACAGCATCTAAAAACATAATAATGCATGAATATTAAGGTAAAACTTTTTAAAGTTTGCATTACATTTATTCTGGCACAATCAAATTGCACTGATAGAGTATTGCACTTGGGATGCAAAGGACCAGGTTATGAGTCCTGAAGAGCACACGAGTCGACATGCGAGCCATCACGTGAGCCGAAACATGAGCCAAAAGTGTCAAAGAAGCACCACAAAATTTATAGATTATGGTTTAAGGTTTAGGGTAGGGAGGTCGTTTTTGTTGATTTAAAATTTGATAGAGCATTAACCTCAAAAACCTCATCTGTTTTTCATTCATACATTTGCTTGTTATGACACTATCGATTAGGTTTAGGTTTAAGGTTTAGGGTAGGGATGTAGGTTTTGTTGATTGAAAACGTAATAAACTTCAAAAACCCCATCCATTGGGAGGAAATTTAAATCACTTTTAGCGCCACACTGTTGACATTGTGGAACTGCCACAATACATGGAGGAACCACATAAAATAATTTTGCAAAAATGATGTAACCGTCATGTAATTTTCATGAGATCAGTCTGGAACATTGGAGTGGACATGTCCCTCCCAATGTCTATGGCTGTTACGGCCCTGCTTGTCCCATCTTCCATTCAAATAAATGCCATTTGTTTTTATATTTTGTATGAATCTCATTGCAATGACATTCATACATTTTATAAGTGTGGCATAAGGGTCCACATACACTAACTGAACACTTTATTAGGAAAACTATGGTCCTAATAAAGTGCCTGACGTGGTCTTCTGCTGTTGTAGCCCAGCCACCTCAAGGTTCAATGTGTTTTGCATTCTGAGATGCTATTCTGCTCACTACAATTGTACAGAGTGGTTATCTGAGTTACTGTAGACTTTGTCAGCTCGATCTAGTCTGGTCATTCTCCATTGACCTCTCTCATCAACAAGGTGTTTCTGTCTGCAGACCTGCCACTCACTTTTTGGCACAATTCTGAGTAAACTCTAAACACTGTTGTGTGTGAAAATCCCAGGAGATCAGCAGTTACAGAAATACTCAAACAAGCCCGTCTAGCACCAACAATCATGCCACAGTCGAAATCACTGAGATCACATTTTTTCCCCATTCTGATACACACAGAGAGAACAAGGAGGACTTAAGAAGACACTAAAAGTGTGCAATGTAAGCATTTATGTGCAGGATGATGTGTATGTGGGATACCACTAGACTTGCCACGATATCATAATTTTCACACCGGTGCGGTGTTCACGTTCAAACTGACTAACTCCAGTATTACCACTGGTTGGACGCTAAGTGCTACTATGGCATCATGTTCGTTAAGCAACAGCCTTCACAATAATGCAAGGCAGCTTGATTTCAAACTTTGAGCTTTATTTTTTATGCATTTTAACTAAAAATTCAAATGAAACAAAACATTAAGTGCAACTTTTTGAAAGATGGCTTTTCAACAGTTGTGAAGGGCAACATCTCTTTGGCAATGAACCTACTTCATCCGTACATTCTCTCCATCATGGGCTACCTGTCGGGTATTTCGTTGTCTGGGCAAATACATCACTTATTGTGGGTTGTTGTGGGTTTAATGTTGGTGTTTTATATATATATTTATAATAAAATTGTGTGTATAATATATATATATATATATATATATATATATATATATATATATATATATATATATACACACACATACACACACACACACACACACACACACAATTTTATATATATATATATATATATATATATATATATATATATATATATATATATATATATATATATATACACACACACACACTATTATATATATATATATATATATATATATATATATATATATATATATATATATATATATATATATATATATATATATATAAAAATGGTGTATATATATAATAAAATTGTGTGTGTGTGTGTATGTATGTGTGTATATATATATACACACACACACACACACACACACACACACACACACACACATACACACATACATATGTATATACATGTCAAACCCCCAGCTGAGGGGTCGGTGAATATTCTTGCTTTAGTGATTTTGCATTGGAAATTAAATTCATTTATTTAAAAAATGAAAAACTTAAACCAAAAGACATTTTCTAAATTCAAATTACACTTCAAATGAAACGAAAAAGCAATTAAAATAACGATGTGGTAAAAAGAAAAATCATATATAACCACCTTTCCATTTACTGTCTATCCGAAGTATCTGTCTATGATAACAGGCGGAAAATTACTACTACAAATTAAGATCTCAAAACAATAATAAATGTAAAAATAATAATTATAATGATGATAATAATCACTGAAATATAAATCATAGTTCGAGGTGAATGTGTTTTTGTATTATTTTATGATTTAAATCACAGATGTATAGGCTATATATAAAGTGACCCTGCAGAGTTGCGCTCACCATGCATTGCTCTGTGGAAAAGCTAACTGAACTCAAAGCACCTCCTGAGCTGAGATGTCTGAGGTCATTTACAGCATTCTCATAGACGATACTGTTCTTAGGTTCATTTACCATGGGTCGCAAACACTTCATTAGGCAACTATTCTTTATTTAAGGCTATTCTATTTGTTAGGCTATTGTATTGATATTGGAAGTTCCATTCATAATATGTCCCCCTTTTACCCTGTATAAAATTTCACACCGGTGTTGTCCCTTGTACCGATTAAAACTGTACACCGTGGCAACCCTAGATACCACACTTGCTAAGCCAAGTGTTTCTGTTTATAACACAGGATTTTAGATGTTGGAGGTTTTGAAACACAATATGTTCTTGTGCCAAAACTGTGAGCTGATTATGGTGAGAGACAGGCAGACAAAAAAAGAGAGAGATAGATAGAGAGAGGGAAATACCATAAACGAACCTGCATCCCACAAACCACTAAACAGGTCCACATTCTCAGCTTCTCTTTCCATGACAGCACAGCTCAATGATCAATCAGAATGTGGCATTGCAGTGAAAACTCTGTGCGTTTGTGAGGAATGGTCTACTATGGTTTTTAATTAAAAAAAAAAAGAATGAATACGAGAGATTATGTTCCCATTGCAGGGGATTTCTCTCTCTATACAGAAAACAGCCTGAATCATCTGAAGTCCCCCTTCAAAGTTTAGTATCGTGGGTGATAACTAGTGCTGCACAGAACAACTATTTTGATAATCAATTTGTTCAAATTATCAAACATATTATTCAGAATATAGGTTAATCGGTGCCGATAGTTGCTTTTTGGAACTATTGGTTATTGGAACAAATATGCCAATTGTTGTCTATAATATTATTATAATTATTCTTTATCAATAAACAGAACTCTTTATCTGTTGCATATATAGGCTATAAAAAGCTTCATTTGTTAAATACATATAGAGCATTGTAACAGAGGCTTTCATTTCAAAATACAATACCTGGTGTATTTGGGCTGGTTTACTGGTAAAAGTCCACGTTATACACCAAATCTTATTTTTTTTTTTGGTTATTATTGGGATTTTGGTTGCACGATAAACTGCTTTTAGGATTTTACTCATTTTGGAGCTAGTGTTGTCACAGTACCAAAATTTCAGTAGTCTGTACCAATACCAGTGAAATTTCACGGTTCTCGATACCAATTTCGATACTACAGCAAAAATATGCTAATATGATCAATAATGCGAATATGAACGCTTACTTAATTTACAAATTTAAAACCATGATTGCACAGCACATAAATAACTAATATTGGCATTATATTCATGATGTTAACCAGAGGGGAACTGGCCCCCACAGTGAGCCTGGTTTCTCCCAAGGTTATTTTTCTCCATTAACCAACATCTTATGGAGTTTTGTTTTCCTTGCCACAGTTGCCTTCATCTTGATCACTGGGGTTCTAAATACAATTATTATTTAATTATAAAAAATTTTTTACACAATTTACAATCATATTTAATCAAACTACACAATGATCACTCTAAGACATTATAGATATTACAGTTTCATTTTTTTTTTTTTTATGCATGATTTCCTGTAAAGCTGCTTTGAAATGATGTGTGTTGTGAAAAGCACTATACAAATAAAAATTACTTGAACTCACATGCTATTGAACAAATAAATGTAGTTACATTTTTATTTTTTATCCCCTTTTCTCCCAATTTGGAATGCCCAATTCCCACTACTTAGTAGGTCCTCATGGTGGTGTGGTTACTCACCTCAATCCGGATGGCAGAGGACAAGTATCAGTTGCCTCCGCTTCTGAGACAGTCAATCCGTGCATTTTATCATGTGGCTCGTTGTGCATGACACCGCAGAGACTCACAGCATGTGGAGGCTCATGCTGCTCTCAGCGATCCATGCACAACTTACCACATGCCCCATTGAGAGCGAGAACCCCTAATCGCGACCACGTGGAGGTTGCCCCGTGTGACTCTACCCTCCCTAGCAACCGGGCCAATTTGGTTGCTTAGGAGACCTGACTGGAGTCACACAGCACACCCTGGATTATAACTCGCGACTCCAGGGGTGGTAGTCAGCATCAATACTCGCTAAGCTACCCAGGCCCCCAAAGTTTAGTTATTTTTAATTATTATTTTAATGATTATAGTTTAAGAATTATTATTTTCTAGAACAAGTTTAATTTAATCATCAAAATGGTGTCTATTCCATTAATTCTTAAATTGTGAAAACAGAACTTTTCAACATCATTGCATTTATTTATTTTTTGCCAAACTTTTATTCAACAGCTGTCTTATTTGTGATAAATTGATTATTGTTATTATTATTATTATTATTACAGAGAATATTACATTTTACTATACAGTTATTTTAATATATTTTTATTAATTTTTTTGTTTAATTTATTCAATTTCATGCATCTAACTTTTATTTTGAATCGTGCTTTTATTATGACGTGTTTTTGCAGGAAGCTTCACTTTTCCGGATAAACAGTTCGACATGGTCCAGTGTGATCATTGAAGACTTTTAAGTCAAGTCTGAAATCTTATCTGTTTACACTGTCCTTTGAGTGTGACAAATTTAGAACGTTTGTATTTTGTGTTTTAGATTACTGGTGTTTGTGTATGTGGTAATTTTTAAATACGTTTTAAATGTTATTACTGTGAAGCACTTTGGTCAACTCTGTTGATTTAAATGCGATATAAATAAAGTTAAGTTGAGATTAAAGTGCAAATACTGTGATTTAATCATATAAATATATAGTTTACATGTGCTGCGTGGTTCACAATGGATAAGTGCTCTGCTCTGTCATCTGATACAACGTGAATGATTCTCAATGTCTGTTGAGTTTCTAGTCGATGAGCAGTCGAATTTATACATTCATTTAAAGTACAAAGCTCATCCACGCTAAGATTGCAGCCTTCAGCGGTTTAATTATGCCACTTGGAATAATTGTCCATTTCAGTGTAAAAGGAGTAACAGAGCATGAGTTCAAATTAAGCCAGTGAGCATTTTAAAGCAGTCGTGTGTCAGTCATATTGCGCACTGTACTACCAGGACTGCAGAAACAATGGTATCATTACATCTTTTTTATTTTAGTACCGACTTGGTACCGAAGTACTGGTACTTTTGACAACACTAGTCTGTACCCTTTATAGAAAGTAAATACTAAGACATTTTTTATACATAGATTTTTTAAAAACTATTGGCCGATTAATCGGTTGTCAGCCTTTTGCCACCTTAATTATCGGAATCTGCAAAATCCACTATCAATCGACCTCTAATTCAGAATATTGAATAATGCTCTCCTTAACACAGTGTCTAAATTGAAGGCTATAAAACAAAACCCAACAAATTAGTAAAGTAAAAGTTTCTGAGAATTACAAACGAAAGAAAAGATTAAAATATCAATGACAATGACAAAAAATATATTGTAGGTTTATTTGTGTAATTTTATAATGCACATAAAAATCCTGGAACCATAGTAACAGGAAATGTGCATAATAAAATTTCAACACTGACTTAAGCGGAAATTTATTGGCGGTTTGGTATGATAAATATGCACCTGGCATGCTGCCAGATTCCTGCAGTGGCATCTTTAAGATGCCATGTTACTGACTGAAGATATTTGATAGCTTAACATAAGCCTGACCTCTCCATCACATAAGCTGAAATGCACACTAGGCATGCCTGAAGTAGTTTGGACATAAAACAACTAAAAGTGATATCAGTGGTCATTTACTTGCATTAGTATCAGTGTGAAAAGTCTTACTCTCAGTACAGAAAGTGTGCTCTGCAAAGCAGATGCATTGACATTAAGTTTGCAAACAAAAAGGACAGACCAGTGAGTCGAAACCAGCTGCATCCCTGGGGTAAAACTGCATTGATTTTTATCAATCTTAGTATGAGAAGGCACACACACACAGAATGTGTACTTCACTGCACATTTGCTATAAATGTCAGAGAGATAAAACTGCCTGAAATCTGTTTACAGATGTACAAAACAAAGCACGTCTTTTAAGAGGGTCGGTGGAAAATGTTGTCCTCAGACAAACGTAAAAAATATATGCCGTTGACAGTTTTCGATGGCCGATATAATGCAGACATAATACATAGTACATAATATATTTTAATGATTTCAAATGAGATGTACAAAAAGAAGTGAACACTTATGAAATATCTATTCAAAATTTACAATAAAAACAAAAATAAATCAGAAATCGTTTATTATGTGTTGACAAGACTGTCTGTAAGTTGGCTGGAATTGATATTCACTCCATTGTCACAACAGTATAGTTAGTAAGTTCGGTAAAGTTACTATCAAAACTGTGGGCACATGGTATTAGCGCACTACGACTGCTATGTGATACTCTTTAGTACAGACAACGCAAGGCGCATGCGCCAAAACCTGCACAGATGAGGACTCTCCACGTGTCTAGAAAAACTGGTCTGCACGCAACACAGTCCGGCGTACTGTGCTGATGACAAAATTTGCGTCACGCATATTGCGTCACGCATATTGTGTACACGCATACGTTTCGGAACGTGAAAATACGAAGTATACTTTGGCCTTAAGGCAGCATCCTAACTGACATTGGACCTCATAAGTGAGTAATTTGGAACGCTCTACATAGATATTAATTCGGTCTCAAAGAGTGCTCCTGAAGTGAAGCGCCAGACTGATCTCACTGTGAATTTGGCGAAAGTTGGTCGAAAGTTGAAATCCAGGGTTCGACATTAACGCTTGTCCAGCACAAATGGAATTTTGAAAGGGCAAGTTGAAGAGAATTTTACTTGCCCGACCGGACAAGTTGCCTGATTAAAACCTCATTAACAAAAATTAGCTCAATAGCGCGGGATTGAGCACAATTTTAATAATTCCCGCATGTTTCACTTTCAAATTGTGAGGAGTTCCCTCTTTCGAGTTACTCTCTCTCTCCCTCTCACCTTCACACGTGCAGCGTTCAGCAGCTTGTGAGCACACGCAGTGGGGAAGTGCATTTTTAGTGATTTTTAGATGTTACATATATTAACGGGTATAAACCTGAGAACTAAGAATAGTGTTGTACTGCATCTATGTAAGCGAGCAATGCAATAAAATTATCGCTCATGTTCATAAACAAAGATGTCTTCGTCGCAAGCACGCAATGCTGGAGTGACGATTTTGTCTCGTTACATTGTGGCACTCCTTTATAATACAGCAAGTAAGGCAGAAACTGCAAAAACGCATTGTGCTACCATCTGTAGAGTGAAGAGAAACACTTAAATCAGACCTATGCATCATCCTGAAGACCTGTTACACCTCACATCTCTCTAAAGATCCATCTGATGTATGCATCTGAGCTATTTGACGTGAGTCAGTCAGTTTTAAGTGTACACTTATTGGTACCAATATACATAATATTATTAGAATTACATTAATACTATAACATTAAAAAATATATAATTAAAATATATTATCTATCTTTAATATACATATCTGTTTTCAGTATACATCATAACTGATTTAGCAGCAAGGTTCTCTCAGGATTTTATCTGTTAACATTTTCAATGCATTTTGTCAATCTTAAACAGCCATTTTTAATGCAAATGGCGAGAATTGACTTATACTCTTAAAGAGATCATTTACCCCAAAATTAAATTTTGGTAACACTTTTTCTAACAATGAACAATACTTTTACATCATTTATTAATCTTAAATGTTAATTACAATTACAACATATATTAATCCATTTTTATTCATCATTACTCGCCTTCACGTTGTTCCAAACCTATGAGAAACAATGTTATTTTCTGTCACCATTCTCTATTATTGAATTAAAAAAAAAGATGCAGTGACGGTGAATATTGACTGTGTCTAACAAAGTCAATATAAAGTCTTAAAAAGGCTGCAAAGTACTTGATTTTTGTCACAAGTCCCAACTGTGTTTGTATTTGTAAGAGGTTCTTTCCTAATCAGTTGATCATTAACATCGCCAAATCATGGTTATGTGTGTTTGTGATGTGTGTGTCAGTGTAATGTCCCCGGACACATCGCAAAGGTTTTGCCCTATACCAGCCAGCGTTCATAATGGAGCTGAATAAAATCAGTATTTAATGAGAAAATTGGAAAATGCCTCAGCATTTTACAAATACAAGGTATCTTCAATGGCAGTATAATGTTCCTGCCTACTATTTGGAACACATACTTTTGTTGTTTTAAAATGCTGTCTAAGTAGGCAGCTCACTAGGTATTGCAACAGAGCTAGAAAGTAGTGGTGCACAGATCAGGAAATTTGAGGCTGATACCGATACCGATTTTTTTTTTTAAATGCCCTTTGCCACACTTTTGCAAGTTATATGCTGCAGTTATATGTTTATGCCCCGCACAGTAAAATTACAGTAACATTTTACAAAAAGGTTCCATTTGTTAACATTATTTAACAACATCACTGTAGTTAACATGAACTAATGAACTTAATGTTAGCTGCAACATATACTACATATTTTTTAAATCAAAAGTTCTGTTAGTTAATGCACATTAATGCACTATGAACTAACATGAACTAACAATGAACAATTGTATTTTTATTAACTAACATTATGATTAATAAATGTGGTGCCATTATTGAAGGTTAAACAGTTATATCTGTTATTAGTGGTATTGTGACCAACATTAATCTGATTTAAATTGGGATCCTCACAGAATAGCGCTGAGATGAGTGACTGATGAGATATTGAGAGCACCTATAGAGCGCATGTTTGATTGAACCCGAGAGCACCCATGTTAAAGAGAGTAAAGCTAAAAGCGCTCATGATCGCTCAAACAGTCTCTATCGCTCAACACAACATCTGATTGTCACTTGTACTCAGATTTGTATTTGCATGTTTATTTGTTGTTTAATTCATTTTTATACCCGTTACAGCATCTTTATCCTCACCGTGCTCACCGTAAAGTGAGTCAGAATAACTACCGTAATGACTCTAGAAAATGGGCAACTTAATATTCATACACGTGTAATTTACACATTTTTAAAAACAAAACGGCATATTCATGTGAATTACATCATGTCTGAAAGTTTAAATTCGTGAATGCTTAGAATTGCGAACAACTCACCCTCCAAAAGGCCACACTGTCATGCATCAAGGGCTGAGCAAACGATCATTCATTAGAAGAGCAGTGTATGTGTGATTCCCTGCATGCTGCAAAAAAGATCGGCCCTGATTCTAGGCACGATCAGCCGATCGCAGATTTAAGACGAAGATCGGCCGATTTTGATCAGTGCACCCCTACTAAAAGGTTCTGAAAGCTTAGTATTGTGCAGGCTAGACTGTTTTATACTAACTATAGTAAGGAAGTACTGAAACCACAGCACATACAAAGAAAACCTCTACAAAACCTTTATAATGCTAGTGAGTAGGACAAGACACTGTTCCAATGACTTCAGCTAAGACAACATAAAGCTGTGTCAAGTGCACAGAATTCCTGCACTAAATCAATAAAACAGCCTCCAATTTCAGCAGAACGGGTTTCCCAAATGCTTATCAGTATCAAAAAGGCATTGAATTACCATTAGTTGGTGCTGTGTTGGCCTTGAGCAAGGGGTTACAATGATGTTTCTGTAGTTGAGGAGGACAAGTCTCTGAGGACAACAGAGCAGGGCTGTTAATACCGTAGTATATTTAGGTGTGCTGAATGATGGTGTGAATCTATAGCATGACACAGCATGAAATATGAATATGCCTTCAGCTTTGCTGGTAGGGTATCATGCTTTGGTTTGTATGCAGGTTTTTGCTGCAAAGCAGCAAAGTGATGCTTATGTTTGTGCAGATATGGTGCAGACTGTCCTAACCAGTTCACATACACTATACCCCAGTGGTTCACACACACCTAAAAAACAAGTTTACATTCTATCCACTACTCCCATAGAGCCAGGAAAGGGTTCAAATTTGCCATCTCCATGTTAACACACTTATTACAGGTCGATCACCATGGCAACACTGAAAGTTATCCCATAAGTCGGAGGTCCATTATCTGTTATCATTTAAAAGCTCAGATGACAATAATGTGTTCTTAAACATCTAATTTATGAGTCAGTTTAAATAGACAAGAGGAATTTAAATCATTTTCAAAATCTATGTATGGGTATGGGTTCAAAACCCTCTGAACAACATGTCCATGTTTTATAGCTTAGAAAAGGACCCAACAGTCAATGGGACTTATGCATCATATTCCAAGTTTTCTGGAGTACAATAGGTTTTCATGAGAAACAAGTTGAAATTGATGTAATTTTTCATTGAAAAATGTAACGTCTATTGCACATTCATTAGTGCATGAGAAAAGCTTGCTCACAGCGGCATACGTTCAAACGGGAACTTGTATAAGTGGAGGAAAACTGAAGGGAAATGGGATCGGGATACATTTTTTGTGGTAATCATGCCACAAATGCTGTCGATTGAGCTTAACTTGTATTGAACCTAGAATATTCCTTTAAGTTAGAGGAAACATTCCAGAAAAAAATCCTTTAGATACAGTCAGCAAGGAGGCCCCGCCCACTTGTGGGGGAAAGCAAAGCTCTGTTACCATAGTTATACATTCCTATGAGGAAAACGGGGAGAAATATCCAATAGATTCAACAATTTTACAAGAAAAATTGCTCGCCAACCGACAAAAAAAAAAAAAAAAAAAAAAAAAATTGTGCTGTGGCTGCAAGCTGTTGAGCAACATAGCAGTTTCATAGCAGCTTCAGGCCACCTCAAGACAGAAGTTTACGTTTATGATTGTCACATTAACATTAATGGTCGACCGATATATCACTGAGGCCGATAAATCAGCCGTTATTAGGAATTTTTTTAATTATCGCATCGGCCGATACATTTTCCCATCTGGCCGATTTGTTTCTTGAGGGCGCCAAAATCGCCTGCTTGCATGTGAAATGACTGAGACTGTAAACAACCAGTCACGGTTCATTTTGTTGTTACGTGCCATCGTGTTACTACAATAGACTGGTGTGCAACACAGTGTCATTTAAACGGTCCACATATCAGAGCAGCGACAGACACGTTTGAGCTCATAATGTTAAAGTGCTTCCCTGTTTCATTCTCCCTCTCTCTCCTCAACAGGTCTCTGTAACTTTTAACTGTCTTGTCTAATGATAAAAGGCAAACATCAATAAAACTAATATCCTATACCATCTGCAAATATGTGCATATATCGTTTAAACAGATGTAATAAACCAACCTCACACAACTTGAGCAAATCCAGCATCCTGTGGAACGCTCATTTATTTACCTCTAAAGCATGTATTCTATCAGCCTCTCCTCAGCAGTTTCCTGTAACATTTAACTGTCTTTTCTAATGATAAAAGATAAAGATAAAAAATTATATACCATCTGCAATTATGCAGATATCTTGTTTAAGCAGATGTAACTCAAGAACCTCACTAAAATCCAGCGTTTTCTTCCCATCAAGCGCTCATCTAATATCTTCCTCTGAAGCACTTATTCCATCGACCAGAATCAAAACTTCAGGATCAAAAGTTCCTCTAATTCACAAATCATAACAGCCACACCGTGAAAATCCAAGCAGGCGATCCAGGCCGCTTAAAATGTTAGGAATTTGCTGCTCGTGCTGGATCCGCACGAGCGTGTGAGTGCAACTTCAAGGTAAAAGCGCCTCAAGTGTGCTACAAGTAAATGTCATATTCACTATGTACTGTATGTACAATTGGTTTGATTTCATTTTTTTTTTAGAAAATGCGATTGCTAATGCGCACATGCCATCCATGGTTGCTGGACTACTGTGTGTACCGTTATTTCCTTTTTCCTAATATATTAACATTTTCTTCATGTGCAAATAAATTACTAAAATTTGATGACTAAACTGAAATCAGAAGAAACTGCTACCATTTAAAATACACTATTATTATATATTTTCATATTTGATATTATTATAAGTTAGAGTTTAGTGTGAACTTGAGTAAACATAGTGCTAAATAAGAGTTTATTCATTATTTAGCAATTTTATGTTTATGTTATTTACTATATTAAATTGTGTGATATATCAGCATTGTATCGGCCACATTCCTCTCTGGATATCGGCATCGGCCATTAAAAACCCAAATCGGTCAACCACTAATCAACAGTGTGTCATTCGATTGGTATCATTAAAAAATAAAAAATAAATAACTGCTTAATTTTCCATCATCAACACTATTATTAAACCTTTAAATATGAATGATGATTAATGAAATAAACACATAAAATAGCTCCAATTTAAGTGAAACACATGATATGGCTGATACGAGTTCAATGGAAATCCCTAAATTATTTTTAAATTACAATTTACAGCCTCAGCGGACAATGCAAGTAGGCTTAAAAGTTTCAGGCAATTATATATTTTCAGACCTACAATAAAACTGAACAAAATACAAAGAATTGGGATTCAGTAATGGAGGAAATATATTTTACTAAACACAAAAATAATATGCATGCATGTTTTTGACAACTGGTTCTGCTCGATATGCTGGTCTCTATCTCATTTGGAGTTCTGGGTTTAGGAAAGAGGGTTGCATGGCTAATCCAGCGGCTCAGCTTGTGGAAATTCTAGAATGACTCAAATTTCTTACAGCACCTTTAAACCTGGAATTGCTAGTTAGTTTATTAAAAGCTACTCATTTGAAAAATAGGTGTAATTTAAAAGCTTGGAATTTAGACGTGCTGCTATTTAAGGTTCGGCGAATGTAACGAACAAAAAAATTTACCTATATGACAGATGTATGCTGATTTGAATGACAAATAAATGACAATATACTTGCATAAATTGTATGGTGCCCATTTATATTAGTGTTTACGGTAATTCTGATGACCCGCTAACAGAGAGTGAATAATGAACTTCAAACATGCATTAAACCAAAATGAGGAGATAAATGAACAGCATACAGCAACAAACATTAAACAACAAAACACACAATATAAACCCTAATCTCTGTATACATGGTGTTATATGTATGCCGGCAGCCAGAATTACTAAACAACTAAATTATGCTCAGGAGAAAATCAGTTCAAAATTAACATGTAACATAAAACATATCGTGGCCTCTGTATCGTGATGTGTAACATATCGTGACGTTTTTGTTGATACCCATCCCTACTGATTATGCTTAATTATCCGAAAACTTGTGTGGCCATGTAAACGCCTTTAACAGCTTTCCTTTATCCGTGTAAGGTCATAAACATCTTAAGAATAAACTGATCGACACGGGTAGATTTTTGGCCATTACCACGATTTTGCATTGCATTTAAACACCTTTAACGGCGTTCTCATCGGCTTATCCAATGTATGCAATATTGTGTACATGCCTCTTCACGGTTTAACTTTAATTTATCATAATTCTTATATATACACTATATTGACAAAAGTATTCGCTCATCTGCCTTTAGACGCATATGAACTTAAGTGACATCCCATTCTTAATCCATACGGTTTAATATGACGACGGCCCACCCTTTGCAGCTATAACAGCTTCAACTCTTCTGGGAAGGCTTTCCACAAGGTTTAGGAGTGTGTTTATGGGAATTTTTGACCATTCTTCCAGAAGCGCATTTGTGAGGTCAGACACTGATGTTGGACGAGAAGGTCTGGCTCGCAGTCTTCGCTCTAATTCATCCCAAAGGTGCTCTATCGGGTTGAGGTCAGGACTCTGTGCAGACCAGTCAAGTTCTTCCACACCAAACTCGCTCATCCATGTCTTTATGGACCTTGCTTTGTGCACTGGTGCGCAGTCATGTTGGAACAGGAAGGGGCCATCCCCAAACTGTTCCCACAATGTTGGGAGCATGGAATTGTCCAAAATCTCTTGGTATGCTGAAGCATTCAGAGTTCCTTTCACTGGAACTAAGGGGCCAAGCCCAGCTCCTGAAAAACAACCCCACACCATAATCCCCCCTCCACCAAACTTCACAGTTGGCACAATGCAGTCAGACAAGTACTGTTCTCCTGGCAACCGCCAAACCCAGACTCGTCCATCAGATTGCCAGATGGAGAAGCATGATTCGTCCCTCCAGAGAACGCGTCTCCACTGCTCTAGAGTCCAGTGTTGGCGTGCTTTACACCACTGCATCCGACACTTTGCATTGCACTTGGTGATGTATGGCTTGGATGCAGCTGCTCGGCCATGGAAACCCATTCCATGAAGCTCTCTACGCACTGTTCTTGAGCTAATCTGAAGGCCACATGAACTTTGGAGGTCTGTAGCGATTGACTCTGCAGAAAGTTGGCGACCTCTGCGCACTATGCGCCTCAGCATCCGCTGACCCCGCTCTGTCATTTTACGTGGCCTACCACTTCGTGGCTGAGTTGCTGTCATTCCCAATCGCTTCCACTTTGTTATAATACCACTGACAGTTGACTGTGGAATATTTAGTAGCGAGGAAATTTCACGACTGGACTTGTTGCACAGGTGGCATCCTATCACAGTACCACGCTGGAATTCACTGAGCTCCTGAGAGCGGCCCATTCTTTCACAAATGTTTGTAGAAGCAGTCTGCATGCCTAGGTGCTTCATTTTATACACCTGTGGCCATGGAAGTGATTGGAACACCTGAATTCAATTATTTGGATGGGTGAGCGAATACTTTTGGCAATATAGTGTGTATATATATATATATATATATATATATATATATATATATATATATATATATATATATATATATTTTTTTTTTTTTTTTTTTTTTTTACAGTTTTCAGCATATTGGTGTGCATGTAAACAGGCTCACTGACTCAAGATGCTGTCATATCCCAGGTCTCTCTTACACACAAATAAGTGCATGCACAGGCTTGGCAGACAGTGTGGAGTATTCTCTCCCCGACCAGCTCTGTAGGAACTCGCCTCAACAGGCAAAAGATTTTTACAAAAGGAAGAGATGAAAGGAAATAAGTGAAAAATGTGTTACACAAAAACATACTCTACCTGCTTCAAAATTTCACATAGTATAAGTTTTTCAAAGGAGCCGCCTCTTAGCAAACACTGATGAGATTTCTTACTGCATCAGTTTAAGCACACAAAGTATTTGCACACCGCATGTAGCAAAATCATGGTTCTTGTTGTGAAGTAAACTAAAGGATATTGGAAATTTAGAAAAAAAAGGGATGAGTATTTCGATATGCCCCATACAGGACTGCAAACAATAATTCATGTGCACCAAGCCTGACTGAAATGAACACCAGTAAAGCGTCCTGAACTTCATGCATTTAAAGGTGCTGAAAGGGAAGTGACCCAATTAAGCCCACCCAAATCTAAGTTTTACTTGTTTTCTTATACAAATATTAACAGCCTTCCAATAAAATGAGTATTAAATCAAATATTAATCTCTCATCTAAACACTTATGTTATGTTTTGTGATAAACTGACAAAATGAAGTTACTTTATTTAACTGCAAATGTGAAAAGTCTAGAGAGGGCTTACAAGGAACATGTGTATTATTTAAGCCCACATGTGTTCTTAATAAACTCACTACATTTTTATAAATGTAAATGCTTCACATTATTAATAAACACCTCCATTTTGATTATTTTTGTAGATTTAGACCTCAAACATCATAACCAGTAAATGTAATCTCTAATTTCTAAATCTGGCAGTCCTTACATTGTTGTTCTCTGTCTTTTCATTTTTCTCCCTGCAATGAAAACATTCAGTATGCAGCATTGACAAGAAGTTCAGTTTAATATGAGATTCAATGGGTTATTTGCTCAGTGGGTTTATTAGGAACAACAGGGATCAGTGGAAAATTAGTAGAGTCGTGAATTAAAAAAACACTATATGTTACAACATTGAGCATTTTTGAAACTGTTGCTTAAACAAATAAAATACTTATTCTGCTTTTAAGCTTTGAGGAAACGGGCTTTTCAAAGGCACTGTTCCTTATAAGCCCACATTAAAATAATTATATTTCTGGATTATAATTACAGACAGACCACTAAGTCTTGTTTGAGCTCAAGAAGCTTCTTAAATATTTTCATTTAATGTGTTTCAGCAGTTTTTATTTCTTTATTTTCTTTTACTGCGCCTATCTTTGTGAGCATCACCCAGTGTCTTGCACTACTTCCAGAAACTCATGAAATCCATCTTTTCAAATACAAATTATTGCTGTTAAATAGCAAAGAAAATAAATAATATCAAGTATCATTTGGTTTATTAATCTCTTAATTTATTTATTTATTTTTTATCATTCCTCGCCTGGTTTGTTCATCTGACATATTTGAGGTCATAAAAAACGGTGAAATTTTGGACCAACTTCCAAAATGGCCTCCAAACAGTGGTAGCACAAAAAAAATTCTCTTGCTTTGTCTTTTTTATATTTCAAAATAAAACAATAAGTGGGCTTATATGGTACGTGGGCTCAATTGGGTCACTTCCCCCAAGCAATTTCAGCCATTCTGCTTCCACAAGACTGAGCCATTGGCGTAGACAAGCCCCCTCTTTCCAAAACCCTGCACTCCAAAGATACCAAAATGAGCTTTATTGAGAGCAGAAACGGTTGTTAAAAACTGTAAAATAGCACCCTCAACTGATAACCGTTATGAACAACATTGCATAAAAATGCATTATGCCTCAATAATTCGCTGCAACTCCAATACTATGAAAATGCACAAAATGATTGACAGGCAGAAAGTGTCATTGTCCACGGACACATTTTTATTTGCTGTTTACAGAGTCTAGAGCTGTCACAGAGACTGGTGAGAGATCTCAGGACACTTATTTCATTAATATCTTTCAGGGAGCAGGAACATTTTTTGCATACCTTTCCATGACAAAAAAAAATTTGCTTACAGCACCTTTAATATCTATTTAAGACTCTCAGCTTATGCGGTGAGCAGCTGTCTTCCTGCAGATAGGAGCAAGTGAGACCTTGAAAGTGAATCATCACAGAGGACATCTAGGTGCTTTACACATCCTAACCACATATTTTTGGTCCAGCTGCATCCTTCCGTGCGATGAAGTCTAGAAACATAGCAGTCACGACCGTATATGTCTCATCACTGTCACGACTACTATGTTGTTCGGAACTGCACCAAGGACTTTCACCCACTGTTGCACTTGTGTATATGGTTGAGTGACAATAAAGGGATTTGATTATCATTTGAGAAATTGTACCACAATGCAGGCAGCAAGGAAACTCTTGACTAAGTTGAAGGAGCTAATGCCAGCAACCTGACAGTGTTGTAAGACAGGGGGAAAAAAAC
Organism: Myxocyprinus asiaticus; assembly: GCF_019703515.2. NCBI lineage: Eukaryota > Metazoa > Chordata > Actinopteri > Cypriniformes > Catostomidae > Myxocyprinus > Myxocyprinus asiaticus. The sequence continues at coordinate 48,366,401 of NC_059346.1, forward strand.
ATCTCTAACCTGGTATATACATAGGGTGTAAAGTGAGTGGCACAGAATGAATATGATCCCATCAACATTGAAGCTAGACAGCGCTTTCAAAATTTGAGATCAGAGTAAGAATGCGTTGTACGATTTTCCTAAGCAGGAAGCAATCACACAAAGAGGCTTTAGAAAAAAGATGACAGACAAATAGGTCAGTATGATTTGCCAAACCGATTGAGGCAATGCAGTTGAGTCTAACTGTAGTCCCAAACTGTGTCAAAGCCTCACTTACAGAGATTAGTACCAAAGGAAAGTCAACCTCACTTTAATTAGTGCCTGAATTCTTGTAATTTGCAAGGTCAATATTGACCCTATAAAATGGCTTTTCCCTTTAAACACCCTGTGCACACCCAAATGGTGAATTGAGTGGTTAATATATAACTGACAGGAAGTCAGTGAGCATTTGGTATTGGAATGACTGGAAAAAGATGCGAGAGTTGTCATGACCAGAAGAGGACAAAAGTTGACCTATTCATCCACAGAAAAACTTGGTTCTGTCATTGGTGTGAATAGGTCCATAGGAATGCATTGTTTCCATTCAAAATCTTGTTTGTGATGAATACTCTTGATGTGAATGGGCCTTTGAAATGTCTCTCTTCCACACCCATACACCCTCTCCAGACGCCCAGATGTTCTTTGCCTTCTGACCCATTGCAACCCAATCAAGCCTAATCCCCGATTATCCTATATTAAGTGTACCAGATCAGTCCGTCAATCTGTCACAATCAAAAAACTGTCAAACACTTTTAGAAAGCCAGTGATGTTCATGCTAACTTCATGAGAGTCCAGTTAAGAGACATTTACACTAAACAGGCATGGTGATCTTATGTATTTCTCTGCAGTAATGGAACATCTCAACAGTACTGAGGAAACAGAGTTGCCTGAAAGCTTTTGTTCAGTCTACTTGAGAAAACATACATTCAAAGATACTGACAAATACACAAACTAACAATAAAGCATGCTTCCTATTGCACATGTTTTTAATAAATTTTATTGTTTTAGCTTTGACCATAAATGTAGCAATGTTTAGAATGAGGAAATCTGGCCTTTGATCAGCATAAAAGTTAAGCATAAACTCTAACTTGGGTCAAAAACAGCAGCTTCATGATGTGAGGATGCCTCACAGATCATCACAGATTGGAGGCCTCTGCCTCCTAAATTTGTACAATGGTATAGCTAATTCAAAACTATTGCATTTGAATGATGCTGCATCCACACCCCTATGTCAGTTTAAAGGGGCACTCAGTCATTTTAGGAATATGTTGTCTTGGACTTAAATTGAAACCTAGGAGCCTGGAAGCAGCATCATTTAAACACAACGGTTTTCAGCTAACAATGTCGATGTAGAATTTAGGTGTGTTCGACTTTAACTGTGCCAGAGACTATTTAGCAGAGACAGGCCACTTCTATTAAAATGAATGGGCATTCCAAATCGGGTAAAAAAAAAAAAAAAAAAATACAAATAAAAAATTTTAAAAAAAAATGAATGGGAGAAATTGGAATGCCCAACGGTCAATGGATGTAGAAAGGAAGTCCCGCCTTACAGGTAAAAGAGCCAATCACCTTTTAGATACAGACCTCACTAATCAATAAACGCATGTGCATCAGCTATACAAGATGGGATTTTTTTGTTTTTTTAAGCATTATCTGAGGTAAAGAAGCAAAATGTATGATTCCAGTGCTGTCAGATTTAAAATATGTTCTTTTTTTATTTTTTTCTTTATCATAATCTTGACCAACTATTGAGATTTCGGTCTTTCCCCAATCAAGTAGACAGGAGTTGAACTGTCATGACTGGAAATAGCCTCCCGAGAGCATTCCAAAGATGGCTGACAATGGACTGACTTGCTAGAAAGACTTTGACTGCATCTTGCCTTACCGATCGGCGAGATTTGCCAGTTGCAGTCGGGGAAGTTAAAAACACTTTGCGCTTCCAATCGTGTGCTGAACCTACATCAGTCACGGAATATCATGCAATGTTTGCTTTCTTTACTGCAGATGATGTTCAGATAGACAGAGGTCTGAATTTTACACATAATAACTAGAAACATTATTCATTTGAAAAGATTGTACGCTGCTTAATACAGTGCCTGTTGTGTGTACAAGAAGAAAGTCCAATAAAAGCCTATATTATTTTAATACTAATAAATGAATCAGTATTTTTTTTTAATCATTTTTTATTTTTTTAATGAATAAACATGATATTACTATTAGAGGTCAACCGATAGTGGATTTTGAAGATTCCGATAACTAAGGCGGTGGAAAAGGCCGGTAACCGATTAATCGGCCGATATATTTTATTTATTTTTTATCATAGCCTTTCCTTACTTTGACGGGTACAAAAATAGAGGCTACAAGAGTCCAAGTTTATTAAAACCCCAGATGCAGCTTATTGTTTACCCAAAATCCCAATAATAACCAGAAAAACACGGGACTTTTAACTATAAACAAGCCCAAAACACACTAAGGACTCTTGTTTTGAAGAGACTTGGCTCCGTTACAATGTTCTATATATAAGTATTTACCAAATTAAGCCTTTTATAGCCTATATATTCACAAGATGAATGGTTATGTACATGTACATATACTATACTGTATATACTGTATATATTTCACCAGAAGAGGTTTAATGAGAAATAAGGTTTATTATTATTATTCACAAGATATAAAGTTGGAGACACTGTAATGTATGTGCTGATGGGGCACATTTACAAATAAAAAAATTTCATGCCTTTGCTTCAATTTAGAACACTTGATTATGTTATCAAAATATGCATTGAAGGATAAAAATATGGATGAACATTTTCAATGATGAAAGATTTACTACAGATACAGCAAATCCCTACGTGATTGTTTTTATTTCAGCTCTAGAGGCCGCAGTCATACTGAAGAACCCAGCCGTTCAACTGCAAAGTCCTCCAGCGCGGCCACAGAGGAAATAAACTAACACAAAGGAATAAAAAAAACTTTCAACAATTATCAGCATAGATTTTTGCAGATAACTGATAGTTCCAAAAAGCAACTATCAGCAACGATTATCGGTCTACCACTAATTACTATGATAAACATAATATAAAATGATTTAGACATGATGTAGACTACTGTTATAAGAACACAGATTTGTGAGATTGAGTTTAGTGGAACAAAAGATGTCAGAACAAACACATTCGTAATGGCATACTACCATACTATTCTTAATATTTCTGCCATAGAATGACATACCATACGTAGCAAGAGTAGTATGTGAAGTATGCCACTGTGAACACAGCCCATGTAACGCATGTTCTCATTGTCATCCGAGAGTCTGGCCAATCGTGAATTCGCTGTGTCGTCTTCAGTAGAGCTTGTGCAGACGTTCTGGAGCAACTGCGCCAGCTGAGCCAGCCAGCTAGTCTTAAAATCGCTCGTGGTACTTTGATGGCATACAACACAGTGATGCGGGTGGTGGCGCTGTCTAAAGTCGTCGAAAATTTCTAATCGACATGCACTGCTTCAAGTCCAGCACCGATTGGTCTTCGCAGCCCTGAATGAAGTCAAACACACCTATTCACTATTCATCGATAAATTCAATTAATCATGGTTAATCCAAATCATGTGTGAAAGTGTCCAATAACAGAGTAGCAGCTATAGAGCACAACAGTGCCCGCCCACTTTTTCAGCAATCTGGGTTCCAGAAGTTTTTCCCATTCATTTTTCCCATAAAATCTTTCATACAACCTCAATTCCAAAAAAGTTTGGACAGTATGAAAAATGCTAATAAAAACAAAAAGGAGTGATTTGTAAATTATATTCACCCTTTGCTAAATTGAAAATACTACAACTACACATAATATGATGTTTTACCTTGTGAATTTCATTGTTTTTTTTTTGTTTTTTTTTTTAAATGTACAGTAATTTCAAATCAGATGATTGCAACACGCTCCAAAATAGTTGAGACAGGGGCAATTTAAGACTAATAATAATTTGACGAGTTAAAATAACAAGACTGTGAATCAGGAGATGTTAAACAGGTGAGGCAATCGTGTCATAGTATATAAGGAGCCTCCAAAAACAGCCTAGTCCTTCAAGAGCAAGGATTATTTGAGACTTGTCAATTTGCCAACAGATGCTTCAGCAAATAATTCAGCACTTTGAGAACAATGTTCCTCAAAGACAAATTGGAAGAATTCGTGGCATTTCACCCTTTACAGTGCACAATATAGTTAAAAGATTCAAGGAATCGGGGAAAATCTCGGTGCGTAAAGGGCAAGACGAAAACCATTTCTGAATGCGCGTGATCTCTGATCGCTAAAAAAACATAATTCATCTGTAATGGATATCATGAACATGGGCTTGGGATTACTTTAGTAACCTTTGTTAGACAAAACCACTCGCCGCTGCATCCAGAGATGCAAGTTAAGACTTGATTATGCAAGCAGAAGCCATACATCAACACTGTCCAGAAGCGCTGCTGACTTCTCTGGGCTTGTTCTCGTCTTAGATGAATATCTAAATTGTTTTTAGCGCAGGTGTCACAAAGATTTAACCTTCTGAACAAGTTCAGGCTGCAAAAAGGGACTGTTACAATTTTTAATACTATTCCAGATTATTCTGCACCAAGCAAAGTTTCAGCGCTTGATAAACGGCAATGTTTTTTTTTTTCTTATGCTCTAGTGTGCTGAGGGGCCACTGTGGCTTGTATGTTTACTGTTACAATACTGTAACGAATGTTATATATTTTATACATAAAATAAAGCCTTTTGCAACATGATGAACAATACACTGCAGCATTAGAATATAAGCTCCAGGTGAAAGTAAATAAGACAGAACTATATTGCTATTGTATACAACAAATCCTCAAAGTAATAATAATAATACTGTATCATATTATAATGACAATCTGGACAACAACAAATAATTGTTGGGTTATAATATTAATATATACTGTAACAAATGAATTTCAAAATATTACTGGGTAAAGTAGTAGGTTTTGCACACCCTGTTCACACACACACACACACGCGTGTTTTGTAAACATATATGTACTCTATTGTGGAAAAACTGGAAAACATGCATTAATTATCTTTAAAATAAATTGTGTCACTTTTTTGGCAAGATTTTTCGGAATGGGGCCCCGAGTTAGTAGGTTGCTTGAGGCCTCAGAAAACGTAAACCCGCCCCTGTCTCCATGTACAATAAAACAGCTTTTAAAAGGACAGATATGAGTGGAGTCTTCATCTTATGGGTGGTCACCGTTTTATGTTTCCAAATTAATGTTCATTTCTTTTGGAGTAAAACTTTATTATTATGGAGTGCACCATTTACTGACAATCACTCACAACATAAACCAAACTTTACTGAGTGGAACGTCCTATGCTGCAACTTAATTGGCCAACGGCAGCTTCCGATTGTAACACACATTCATAATTAAACGTGCAATTCAGCTGTCGAAACAAGCACACTTGCATTTTTGATAAGTGACAGTCAGTGACAACACTTCACATTGCTTCTTAAGAGACCTTGGCAATTTGCCAGTGGTAAGAGACTGTTATGGGAAGCGTTTTAAATGTTTTAGCTTCGTCCTACCTGCGGAGTCGTCGTCATGTTCGGAGCTCAGGTATCCGTCACTGCGTCTGTCAGGTGTGCTAAGTCCAGATCCGTGACATCCGCGGAGCGCCACTAAAGGAGACAGTCTCCCATCATCACAGTCCAGATCTCGACTTATACGGACCCGGAGATTCTCCTCACGAGCGTTACTCTTTGGGTTGACGATGTTTTTACGCAGGAAGTTCTCGTTCAGCTCCACGTCCTCGTACTCGTGGTCACTGTCCTGTTCACTATTCCTTCGCTCGGCAACACACTTGTCCAGTTGAGAGACATCACGAGCGGATTCCTCCTGAACATCGGGCTTTTTCCGAGGGGGGACGAGGATGGGCTTACCTGTCTTACTGCCTCTGGGCATATCAAGCGCAAAAGGTTCACCTCCTCCTCTGCTGTCTGTCCCGTGAGGTTTTATTCTGGCCGCTTGAGTGCCGTCTACTTGATCGGGCTTTGAAGGAACATCCTTCTTCTCCTCCGCCTTGTTCCACCACCTCTCGATGTTGTAACTTTTCTTCTTCTGCGCGATGGTGGTCTGCAGGTAAATCACCTTGAACTTCTCCTCCGACAAAGCCTGTTGTAACACCTTCAAATTCGCCTTGCATTCCTCCAGCTGTGCCTCGATGTCCTCCACCGAGCTGAGATTCATCACGGGCACTTCGCCGTCGGGAAACTCATTCCTCCAGTGCTTCTCAAATTCCTCCTGTTCCCACATTGCGCGAGACACGCCAATATACTCCGAGACAGCGGGGGAAAGTCCTAAAAATGTCTGTATTACTCTAAAACAACTGGGGCTGCCCGCCTTAAATGTCTCCTTTTAAAAAAGCGCGTGATCATGTTTTCCTCCACGCGCCACGAACAGCATATCCACTCGCACGAGAGATCAGTTTACAACTTAAAAAAACTCTCGGCTTCCGCTACAAATGAAAGTGGTGACGTCAGTGGGACGCAAAGCCAATGAGATGCGCTGGATTTTGGGGGACATCTGCCAAGAATCACACATTCAGATTACATATCATTTAAGCCCCACCTGTTGAGTAAGCATGCAATAGTTCACCCATGCACAATGAATTTCAGTGAATAACTGAACATGTTGGATTGCCAAAGCAATGCAATAGTGCAAAATAAAGTCATAGGAAGTGAAATAGCAAAAGTGCAAATAAAGTAAGCATGTAATAGCAACAAATAAGCAGAAATATTACTACTACAATAACAGTGCAGAGTACAAGTTACTTAGTAACAACAGATTCAGGAAAAGACATCAGTAATCGAAGGCAACATGTAAACTGAGAAAACTGAGCAGAAAATAAAGAGGACTAACAACAAGTAGCAATAGTAATAATGAACAAAGGCTCAGTTATAAATAGGGTAGACCGAGTGCAGTTGTAGCACTTTTTGTTTTTTGCTGTACTAAACAAATACAAAGCAGAATTAATATGCAATTTGCAGAGTTGGAGTCTTGATCTTGTGGTCTTGGTCTCAAGACGTCTAAAGACCATATAAAGGCGGTCTTGGTCTGGATCTGGGTCTCGTTACTCAGTGTCTTGGTCTAGGTCTCGGTTTATAGTCTTAGTCAAGACAGCAGTGTATTACCAGTGCACTAAATGTGATTATTATTTCAACTATTAGTTGGTGTGGCATCTTCATTACTGAGAATTTGCTAGTTCTCTGCCTCTGTGACTGAGCTCAGAATGACATACTACCATACTACTCTGTTTCTGCCATAGACATACAGGTGCATCTCAATAAATTAGAATGTCGTGGAAAAGTTCATTTATTTCAGTAATTCAACTCAAATTGTGAAACTCGTGTATTAAATAAATTCAATGCACACAGACTGAAGTAGTTTAAGTCTTTGGTTCTTTTAATTGTGATGATTTTGGCGCACATTTAACAAAAACCCACCAATTCACTATCTCAAAAAATTAGAATATGGTGACATGCCAGTCAGCTAATCAACTCAAAACACCTGCAAAGGTTTCCTGAGCCTTCAAAATGGTCTCTCAGTTTGGTTCACTAGGCTACACAATCATGGGGAAGACTGCTGATCTGACAGTTGTCCAGAAGACAATCATTGACACCCTTCACAAGGAGGGTAAGCCACAAACATTCATTGCCAAAGAAGCTGGCTGCTCACAGAGTGCTGTATCCAAGCATGTTAACAGAGTTGAGTGGAAGGAAAAAGTGTGGAAGAAAAAGATGCACAACCAACCGAGAGAACCGCAGCCTTATGATTGTCAAGCAAAATCGATTCAAGAATTTGGGTGAACTTCACAAGGAATGGACTGAGGCTGGGGTCAAGGCATCAAGAGCCACCACACACAGACATGTCAAGGAATTTGGCTACAGTTGTCGTATTCCTCTTGTTAAGCCACTCCTGAACCACAGACAACATCAGAGGCGTCTTACCTGGGCTAAGGAGAAGAAGAACTGGACTGTTGCCCAGTGTTCCAAAGTCCTCTTTTCAGATGAGAGCAAGTTTTGTATTTCATTTGGAAACCAAGGTCCTAGAGTCTGGAGGAAGGGTGGAGAAGCTCATAGCCCAAGTTGCTTGAAGTCCAGTGTTAAGTTTCCACAGTCTGTGATGATTTGGGGTGCAATGTCATCTGCTGGTGTTGGTCCATTGTGTTTTTTGAAAACCAAAGTCACTGCACCCGTTTACCAAGAAATTTTGGAGCACTTCATGCTTCCTTCTGCTGACCAGCTTTTTAAAGATGCTGATTTCATTTTCCAGCAGGATTTGGCACCTGCCCACACTGCCAAAAGCACCAAAAGTTGGTTAAATGACCATGGTGTTGGTGTGCTTGACTGGCCAGCAAACTCACCAGACCTGAACCCCATAGAGAATCTATGGGGTGTTGTCAAGAGGAAAATGAGAAACAAGAGACCAAAAAATGCAGATGAGCTGAAGGCCACTGTCAAAGAAATCTGGGCTTCCATACCACCTCAGCAGTGCCACAAACTGATCACCTCCATGTCACGCCGAATTGAGGCAGTAATTAAAGCAAAAGGAGCCCCTACCAAGTATTGAGTACATATACAGTAAATGAACATACTTTCCTGAAGGCCAACAATTCACTAAAAATGTTTTTTTTTATTGGTCTTATGATGTATTCTAATTTTTTGAGATAGTGAATTGGTGGGTTTTTGTTAAATGTGAGCCAAAATCATCACAATTAAAAGAACCAAAGACTTAAACTACTTCAGTCTGTGTGCATTGAATTTATTTAATACACGAGTTTCACAATTTGAGTTGAATTACTGAAATAAATGAACTTTTCCACGACATTCTAATTTATTGAGATGCACCTGTATATGGTTGAAGTAGTATGGTAGTATGTCATTCCGAACTCAGCCACTGTTGTCATCATGCATGCTTCGTCAAGCACTGCCACTGAATGTAAATGCAAGAACTATGGTCTAACAACACAAAGCCATCATTAGTGATTTATGGTTACAGCTGCCATGTAGAGGCCATTACTCGCGGTGGCTGCGACCCAGTAAGCTTGTTACGTTGTGGGAGTTGTAAGCGGCAGTGATTCTTATGAGCTGTTGGCGGGAGGTGGACTGCACAATTATGACAAATCATAATTGAACATTATTTCCCTTGATATTGTAATCGCTATTAATATTATTAATATATTGATTAATATAAATCTGTTGCATGTCATATTTATGTAGCTACACATCTCAAACAAGCTGAGAACTGTGTTCCTGAATTAGTTCATTGCTGTTCTATAAATCAGTAAATCAATCCAGATAGCAAGGAAACGTCGATTCAACGTCTATTTTTAGTTGTAAGTGTCAGGATCAGTCCTTGATCAGTTTTTTTTAATGTTGAATCAGCATTCACTATTTGGTCGATATATCAGAACGTTGTTATGCTGGACATATAACATATATTCAACATCGGAATGAGGTTGATTCATCAACATAAGTTGGTCGAAATCTTAACGTTTGTTCTATGCTGAAACTTGGTTAGAGAAGTCGGACTTCTGCGCATGCGCGTTTTTGAATCTACACCGGGCCAACCGTCAGTGGATGCGTCGCTAGAAAAAGGAAAGCATAAATGTACTTTTATTCATCATTTTACACAATATTTTATCAGTCTATCATTGAATATCAATTTAGAGTTGAATTATTTTATCCTTCAGTGTTTTAAAAACATTCCCGCTTTGTAATTTTGTAATTAAATGCCCTATTTGAGCACTGCCCAGTCTTCCATGAGGCAGCCGGTAACTGAGGTAAATTTAGATAATTCACATGTTGGACTCATTTCAGTTGTTGTAGATGGTCAACTTTCCTATGATCAATTTCACTCATATTTTCTAAACTTTAACTTTAGTTAATTCATTTATCTGTCTTCCTCTCGTGAATGTTTTATGGCACTTGCGAGCCTGCAGTTGTGCCGCACGCCATACTGAATAAATTATAGCCTACACAAGGTGAATACATTTTAAAACTGTCATTATATTAGCATACATTTAAATACATTTTCATCTGCTGTACATATAAATTGCGCTGGGAAACAGTTGGTGTCTTTTGTGTTTTAACTAAAGGATTAAATATGAGGATTTTATGAGGACGATTAGTAGTAGGACTGTAAATAATACTGTTTAATAATGTCACTTGTATGTATTTTTCTATTTCAGAGAGACGGGTGCTGTGTTTTATCCCTGTTTAATTTGCTTCATGCTTCAGAAAGTAATAGTTTTTAGACAATAACATTTTTTGCATTGTTGAAATTTTTCAGCAGCATTTATTTTTTTTAGGGATTGTCTTGGTTCAAATACAGAAAACAGTGGTATTCTTTTTGAGTATTGTAATGCCAAATATCTCAAGACAATGATTGATATACTGTAGGGTGGAGTTAAAATAATATAACCTGTTATTTCTGTATAATTCTAGAATTTACATTCATAAGACTTGATTTTATTATGGAATGACATACTGTTGAAATGCAGTTTCACTGTGATTGATGTCTTTTCTTTTGCCTTTAGTGAGGAACTCCTCAACAGAGCCACATCACTGAATGGTAAAAGTTTTCTCATCAATGATTACAAATGTCCACCTTTCCAAGCGTTTGTATCTATAGGGTTTGCAAATACATGAATGAAGCAAACATGTTGCAGAACAAAAAACAGATGGAAATAAATGTTGCCTGTACACTGACTGATGCACATTAATTACTCCAGAAAAAAAGTTCTTATGAAATATTTTGTAAGCCTGCTGATTATTAACCCTTAAAAGGGCAAGAATATAAAAAATACCTCATAAAATAATTAATGAAACAAATTAATTTATTGCTATTTTCTAACATATTAAATTTTTTTCTTTAACTGATTTTGCAGCATGTAGCCTATTTTTCATGAAAACAGGTAGGAACATTTGCCATGAGGTCAGTGGACTTCTCACAATGCTGCCATGTTACTTTAAATTAAGATTGTGAATTGATGCCTGAGTTTTAATACAAAGTCACATGACCTCAGTATTTGCAGGGACCCTATTTTCAATAATTTTCACAGAAATGTGGCCAACTTATTCACTGTTCCTCACTTCAGCCTCTCAAATGCTGTATTGCCCAGGAAACAAAAAACTTTATAGGGTTTTAAAGTCGTCATAAGAGTTCTTATAGCATTGGGAATACTCATGTGACCAGATAAGATTTGATACTGAAGAGGGTAATATGGCAATATTTGAACTGCATTGTATTTTTATTGCAGGTTTTTCTGTGAGCCCCAGCTGAAGACCAAGAATTTACAGATGTTGACCTCAACCTGTGTCAACCTTGAAAGTCATCTGTTCTATTGATGTGCACAAGTAGTCGAATACTCGAGTATTTGTTCTGCAATAATAGTAAAAATACTATTTGAATTTCGCAAAGTTTTGCTTTGCTGGCCACATATACAGTGAGATACTTGTTAAATCCTGAACATACAAACTAAAACTCGCAGTTATAACAGAATGCACTGGGTGGCGCTGTTGAGTGTGGACACAAGTTGATCACATTTGATGAGCAAACCGTTCTGTCAGTACGTTTAGAATAGATGGACACCAAAAAGAGGGTTATTGCGAGAATGTGGCTTACTGCGAGAAAGCTGTATGGAGATGGATTTGTTTCATATAAACATACAAATGGAAAGATATTCACAAATAGAAAGTTGGTTCACAAATAAATTGAATGAGATCCACAAATATATGTTAGGAGCTTCACAAAAATAAAGTGAATTCACAAATAAATAAAATGAGATAAAAAATGATTTAAAAATATATTTTTTAACTCACAAACACAACTCTGTCCAGCAATCATTTGTGAATTGCTTACTGTGCATTTGCAGTTCGCTACATGCAAATCTAGCATCAAGACATGCACACAAATCTATAAATAGGTGGACTCCACCCATCCTCTCCTCAAGCTAATCAGATAATGGCCACATTACTTAAGTTTCTTGACTGAAATGTGTCATCAAAACCTTTACTCTTAATGTTACATGGCAGATCCAAACAAACACACTACTAGACACTACAAAACATCAGTGTACAGATAGTGTCTTTATAAAACATGAATTAAATTAGATGATCTTAGGAGCATAAACCATAAATTAATACCCTATATTACACAGTGTACAAGATCTGCTATGCCAATAAATTGGTTTCACATTATGTTAAGCCATTGTAAGATAATATTGATTCGAATTTGTAAGGTAATATTGATTTGAATTCTACATTTTAGCACTTTTGTGTGAATGTTTTAGGAGGTTCCTTTCTAAAAATACAGCATCATGTTCTGACAATGATAATTGACTCATTAGTTTCTGCCATCTTTTACAGATGTTTCTCCTGTGTACTGCCCATTAACTTTGAGCACTTGACTCACCTGCTCCAAAACTCAGTGGTTCCAGCTCCAATAGAGGACACCTTTTAAAATGTGTAATAATTTTAAGTTACAATGTCATGTCTTGAAATGAAATTGCGATACAAAATTTAAATAAACCGTAACATTGTCTTTGGGTTGATTTACTTAAAAATGAAAATAGTGTAATTTACTCACCCTCATGTTTTTTAAAAACCTGTACTGTTTAGTTTCTTCTGTGGAATATGAGAATACATTGTAAAATGTAGATGCTGCTAATGAGGCTGAAATGAAAGTGAGGCTGTATTACACACACAAACACTGGAACTGAACATTACAACTGGAGTGCTGGCATTTTGCTTGGATTTGTTGTACATGAACATCCTCATTGCCACGTCATGGTGTTGTATCAGTTGTCTGGGCCGGATACTTCTAGTCAGGGTAAGAGCATTCTGCACAAATGATTGGAAAAATAACAGTTACACGTTAAAAACAAGTCAATTAGAAACACACCCACCTGCTGGCGATGCCAGTCAGAAGTTGGAGACACAACCCATGTCTTTTGGGGGTATGTTAAGATCCAAGATTTTTGAGGTTATTTGTGTGACGTTTTGGGCACTAAAATTGTACTTTGCCCCAGACTTTGTATTTTGGGTGATGGGGTGGTCATAAATTTGGGGGACAAATATATAAAAAATTGGGTTCTGACTAGTATTATGATTGACAGACAAATTAGTTTAAGGGGTTGGAAGTCGGACAGAGCGCCATCATTTCCGGAGTGGTGTGCAGAGATGGGGAGTGTGGCAGCTTGTTTTGCAAGAAAGAAAGTCATACACATCTGGGATGGCATGAGGGTGAGTGAATAATGAGATAATGTTCATTTTTGGTTTTCAATTGTTTTTCTTTAACTGTTACATTTGCTTCCCTGCAATCGTAAATATGTGGTTACATTCTCGCTTTATTTATTTTTTACATTTTCTCACCTTTCTCCCCAGTTTGGTATGCCCAATTCCCAATGCGCTCTAGGTCTTCATAGTGGCGTAGTAACTCAATCCGGGAAGCGGAGGACGAATCTCAGTTGCCTCCGCATCTGAGACAGTTAATCCGCGCATCTTATCACATGGCTTGTTGAGCGTGTTACCGCAGAGACGTAGCGCATGTGGAGGCTCACGCTATTCTCCGTGGCATCCACGCACAACTCACCACGTGCCCCACCGAGAGCAAGAACCACATTATAGCAACCACGAGGAGGTTAACTCAACGTGACTCTACCCACCGGGCCAATTGGTTGCTTCGGAAGCCTGACTGGATTCACTCAGCACGCCCTGGATTCGAACTTGCGACTCCAGGTGTGGTAGTCAGTGTCTTTACTTGCTGAGCCACCCAGGCCCCCCCCCCCACATTTTCGCTTTAAAGAAAATGAACGCATGAGGAAAATTATAAAATTTTGAAAAGAAAAATTGCAGTAAGAAAAACAATTAATAATAATAATAATTATTATTATTATTATTTTCTTTTTTGTCTTGTTTTCAGGTAAAAGTATCTAAACATTCTTTAAACAAGATAAATGTACTTGATGCATAACTATGTAAGATTATAAGACTTGTTTTCAGAGAATCTTTAATTAATTTGATATTTCTTACCCTGTTGGGAATTTTCTTTTCTTTTAAATTTGTTTTCTCGTTTTAAGCATAAACCTCACAAAATTTTGTTTACATTTATGCTTAAAACAATAAGCAATCTGCCACTGCGGTCAGAAAAATAACCTACTAAAATAAAAATAAACTAATGTCTTCAAATTTGACAGTTTTGCTTCTAAGGTAAAAAAAAAAAGTCTAAAAAAAGACAAAATGCTGATTAAGAACAAAAATTATTTATTTATTTTAATTAGTCATTTTTTTTTACAGTAAGAAAAAACTTGTTTTCTGTGAATCGTTGAATGTGGGACTAAAATCAGTGAGAGTAAGATGGTTATCATGAACAGATATGGCGAGGAAAGTGGAAGAATCTTGTATTACATTAGAAACAGGAGATGAGCACATTTACTGATACTAATGCAGTCATACCTCTGAAAGGCAGAGCGCTTGTCTCATCCTCTCTACAGCTGATGCTACAGGTTCAAACTGTATCAACTACCAGTGGGTTGTAAACTCTAACATTACTGCTCATTATCCAATCATTCTTTGCTTCATACCAAACAACTATCAACCTAATATGCAACAGTTAGTTCCAGTCCTCGAATCTGACTGGACGAGAGACGTTCCTTGAGTGCTGATGTCTCAGAACAGCAGCAGTCAGATGCTTCACTGTTTGTATCACTCCGCTTTTGTTCATGGCATTCTAAACTAAAGTGTAAGAGCAGCGCAGATGTGTAAAAAGCTAGATATGTGTCTTTTCATTTTTCCCTGTGACATTAAAGATTTTAGCCAGCAGGGGCGCCAAAAGACCATTTTTGTGTGTTATGAGCGAGTTGAACAAATGTTCATTTTAGTCAGCACTGCCAGTCAGTGAGTGGTTTCTTTGAAGTCATCGGCAATTGCCCCTCACTCGGTTTTACTACTGGACTACAATTGGGAAATACAGCTTCTGCATTAAGGCTTATCACAGCTGAAATGCTGTCTGTTCGTGCTCCAGTTGTCAACCACGCGAACGGCAGAGCAAAAGGCATTTACACTTAACTTGGATGTTTACATGGATTTATACAGTTAATCCACCCGGATTAGCTGCAATGGTTTCCGGTAAATGTGTAAATATTGCTCACGACATGCGGGACGTGGGACAAAGAGCACTGATATATTGCTGCACTGATTAAAAAATGTACACTTAAGGGAGTCGCGTGGCACCATGCGAGGGTCGGATGTGTGAACGGTGAGCTCTGCACACTTTGCTAGTTTTTAATACTTTTTGTGTCATAAACCGGTGAAACATGGAGACCATGTTCCATAACTGTTCTATGAGGACAATATGTCAAAGAATTCAAGATCCTCAGGTTCTGGAGACATTAAAAGACACTTACATGCTTAAGCTGATACCCCAGATAGGGCCGCAGATATTCAGCGTCAACTGTCGAGCATGTCGGCAATGCTTGTGAAGGTCTGACTTGGAGGATCTTGATGTAATACGTCGATCGATCACTGCAATGGAGACGAAATTCTCTGAGTTGGTTACAGGAGTGTCGGACGTCGAGCAATGGATCGATTATCTGGAGTCATCGGAAAGGGAATTAGCTGCTAACTTCAAGTCTTTCTGCTCTCCTTATCTGGAATTTCTCATGCTTCTGTGTCGACCATTCTGGCTACCGAGGGAATTCACAGCGGTCATTATCACTGCTGTGTACATCCCCCCACAAGCCGACACAGACCAGGCAATCAAGGAACTGTATGGGTGTATAAGAGAGCAGGAAACCGCGCACCCTGAGGCTGCGTTCATTGTGACCGGGGACTTTAATAAAGCCAATTTCAAATCAGTCGCACCAAAATACCACCAGCACATTAGTTTTAACACACGAGGAGACCGGGTTTTGGACCATTGCTACTCTCCCTACTGGGATGGCTACAAATCTCTCCCCCGCCCACCATTTGGTAAATCGGACCACTCTTCCATTCTGCTTCTGCCCGCTTACAGGCAGAATCTGAAACAGGAAGCACCCACCCTCAGAACGATCCGGTGCTGGTCGGACCAATCAGACTCTATGCTACAGGACTGTTTTGATCACACGGACTGGGAGATGTTCCGGTCCGCCTCTGATGACGACATCGAGCTTTACACTGATAGCGTAACGTGTTTCATCAAAAAGTGATGTTCGCGCGGCACTTAATGTGCGGACCTCCGCTTTTAATTCCGGGAACGCAGAGGAGCATAAACAAGCCAGTTATCAGAACAGCAAAACGCCAGTACAGGAGTAGTACGGTACATTATATGATTTATTTTCCTGGGCTTACAACCTTTCAATTAATTATAAAGTGTCTTACAACTGCAATTACAAAAGTCAGATTGCATATAATATTATATATAAATAAATAGCAGTTCTTAAAGTTCTAACATCACAGGAATGCAACAATTAGCTAGTCAACTTCCTGTTTTTAAAGTGTCTTGCAAAGATACACAGTACTTACATACGTTAAATAACATTAAATCAGCCCTGTTATTATATGAAGAATAAGCAACAAATAAAGTAATAATGACTTACATGTCTCTTGATGAAGCCTTGTCTCTCTTGAAGAACAGGTGAGTTTGTTATGGTTCTTCGTATTAAAAGGGAGCCAATCACAAATAACTTCTGGGAAAAGGGAATAACCAATGATATTTGAGGTTATACACAAAACAGCAAGAGCCCGCCCCATGATTGACAAAATTAAAAGGTGTTCATGCAAGCTAAGTTTGAAGAATGATTTTGCTTACGGCAGAGGTTTCTTCGCACGCAAAAGCTTGTATTGCATGCGCAGGAGATTTTGTGCATGCGAGGGTTTAAAACGAGCGCATGTGTTCTTTTTCCTTGCATGGCTTTAATCTATTGTGTGTGCGAGCGTCAATAATACGCGCAGATTATTGGCATTGATTTGCCACCATACTCTTGCTTGTGTGATATTGCTTAATTATTCAACTTACGCCAAAACCACCAGGCTTAGAACCATTAAACTGGCATCACACTGATCCACCTCCATTCCTGCTTGGTGTTGGACTCCACTGCTATGTGTCTCTGAGTGATGGCAACTAGATGCAGCCAGTGCCAGCCAGACATCACTTCAGTGTTTTATGATGGACTTCAGGGGACTAACTGATGCCAACTCCAACCATAAGACATGGGATACTTCATATGCCACTGCCTGAACCTTGGACTTAGGATAGACCTCAGCGAAATGACCTGCTGGTTGAACTGTGATGCATCACCTTGGTCTAATGATGGACTACACTCTTAAAATGGAATATATAGTCTATCATTTAATTGCCAACAAAACCCTTCAGTCAACCAACTAACAAAGCATCTATGTATTTATGTGAACTTCTGCAGTTAATCCAGGCTGAACTTCAAAGACATTAGACATTAATCTTATAGTTCATACAAAATCTTTGTTTAAACACTGACCCTTAACACTTACTTAGTTTACTAATCTTAAACCATGACCTGGACTGCACATAAGTAATATTGGCATTATATTCATGCTGTTTAGCCAGAGGGGAACTGGCCCCCGCAGTAAGCCCGGTTTCTCCCAATGTTATTTTTTTACCATTAACCAACATCTTATGGAGTTTTGTGTTCCTTGCCACAGTCGCCTTCGGCTTGATCACTGGGGTTCTAAATACAATTATTATTTAATCATTTAAAAAAAAAAATGTTTTACACAATTTACAATCATATTTAATCAAACTACACAATGATCACTGTAAAACATTATAGATATTACGGTTTCATTTTCTGTTAATGCATGATTTCCTTTAAAGCTGCTTTGAAATGATGTGTGTTGTGAAAAGCGCTATACAAATAAAATTGACTTGACACTGGAGTGACAAAATCCGAATACCTGATTAGGTCATCTTTTATTTTATATGCGTCAATGAATTTAACTAGCCTTGAATAGCAGCCAAAGACACATCTGAAAAGTCAAGACACATAGATATAATATCAAGATATATAATTAACACAATATACACCATTTACATTACAATATATAGACATTAGAATATTGTTGTATAGTATTTTTTGTGTAGTCTGTTTTTTTGCTGAGAATTATTGTAAGAATATTGTTTTAGTAGCTCAGAACATTATGCAATGGAGGGTGAGCACATTATCTTTCATTTGGCATAGAGAGAAGTCTGGTGGCTTTTTTAATTCTTTGTAGTTACATCTTGGACTCAGTCCCAGAACTTCGAGGTCATTTGACTAAAAGCTTATTCAACTCATGGCAATCAGCAACGAGTGGATAATGCATAAACTTGTTCAGTTACCATGGTGATTTGCATATGAAAACCACTTTCCAGTAGATAGCAAACTAATGAAATTAATTTGTGAAAAAAGGAGAGACATACATGTGAATGCATGATGCACATCATTTTCAGCATTATACTACATCTATGGATCTCGGAACTATTGGAACTGGAAGTGCTTTTTATATGTGGTTTCCATCTTGGCATCAAAGGCAGTATAGGAAGTTAGTATTTTTTAAAGGTTTAATCAATGTTAAGGTGTTGCCCTCCAGTGTTCAGTATGTACAACAAAAACACTGAGCATCCAAGATCCATTTAATCCAGTACATACAGTACAGGATCTGTTTATTAAATATACTTTGCACTTTTTATTTAAAGATAAAAATTTTATTATTATATTTTCTAAAGAGACATAACAGAGATATATCCTGGTTTTATATGAATGAAATGATTTACTCCAAGTCAAATAAAGACTATAAGGACTTAATGTAATACAAATACACTGTGACAATGCCTATTCCATTACATTAGGATACATTATTTTCCACATTTTGACAACACTGAACTTCATCAGTCAATACTCAACACCAACTGGACCTTCAGAACATCACATAACACAGTGTTTTGACAGCTGGCTAGAATAGTTACATTAATTTAAAAAATAATCTAGACACTTCTTGAATTCAATTTTAAATAAATAAAGAACGTCTGTCCACATAAAATGAATACATTATTCATTGCATAGATAAATGTGTTATTTTGTTAAAAATCACACTATTACAAAATATAATACACTCTAATTGGCCTTTCAATAGTTTACACAAGTCAAATACATCACAATACAAAACCACAATGGAAACATCATAAATTTTCTCACAAATAAGATCATAATTCTGTCAGACAAAATCTTTCAGTGCCTGCTGAGCTTTTAAAAACATACAGCAATCTGTAAAGTCGGCAGCATGTAATTCAGTATACACATGACTATTGATAAACATTGTTTAAGCAATTCTTACTGTGTATTCCTGTATTTTCCTACTATATGTTACTGTCATTTTCAGACTGTTCTATTAAGGCAAATATGAGTTGCGCCACTGAAATAAGGATAAAATCCGTTCCTATTGTTTAAAACGTCTAAACTACAAATGACTTTTGCATCACAAACAGCACAAAATACAGGGAGTTCAGACGGATGAGTCATTTTTCGTGACGAATGACATATAAACAGTGCTGAGATGTTCCTTTGTTTTTAAGGCGTTTTTCAGGTCAGTATTTGAGTCAGCAGTGTGTTGAATCACAGGCTAGAGGGCAGTAAAGACTGTTCCTGAGATGTGTATTTTTCATTACATGAAGAATTACAAAATTCTTCATTACAGAGATATTATCTTGATATTATCAAACATATTTCAGTACAAATCAACAAATCAGTTTTTAGTTAGTTAAAAAAAAATGAAAATACAAATCTTAAAAACAAATAGTTTTTTTTTTGTTTTGTTTTTTTTTTTGTCTTGAAATGTTGAAATTGTCATGTTTTCATATATTGTATTCACAATACAAGTGAAAAACAAGAATTTGCATTTAATAGTACTTTGTGGGAGTCATAGGACATTTTTGAATGGTAAATGGTCTGCAATTATATAGCGCCTTTTTTTTTTAACCATAGCGGTTCTCCAAAGCGCTTTACACTGTCTCATTTACCCATTCACTCACACACCAATGACAGCAGAGCTGCCATGCAAGGCGCTAGCCTGCCATTGGGAGCAACTTTAAAGAAAAAATATGTGTAATTAACTTTTAACTTTAACTGTTTTCCTGATAGCATTAGCAGCTAGTATTTCCCTACAGGTGGTCATGAACGCCTGCTGTTTCTCGTAATAGGCAGCCTCATTAATAAATGTGGGGTACACAGTGCTGGCACCTTCGTAAAGGATTGTTCTCCCATCAAAAGTTAGGAACATAGGGTCACCCCGGTTCAAAGGCTCCCAGTCACAGTCCTACAGAGAGAAAGAGAGAGAAGAACAGGAACATTACTGTGGAAAACAAGTGAAGCCTGGAAATCAAAACAGCCACACCGAACAGGTGAGTCATAAGACACATTTTCTACTGTGCATTTTCCTCTCCCTCTTCCCTTTTCTTTCTGTTCCTCTCATAAAGTGCAACTTTTGTACTTGAGGACTTTCAAAACAAACAAACATTTCTCTTTTGCTGTATTTTCTAAACTGGCCCCACTGGATTACCTGTAGATGAGGATGCACCATAGCTGTGATGTTGCCATTGGTGTCTCTGGGGTAGTCCATTCTTTCATGGGCTCTGAAAACTTCCACTGTACATGGAGGAAACTCAACACCTACAACACACAAACCAAAAGATGCAGCCCATGGATCAATCAAGGGATGTGTGTGTGTGTGATATATATATATACACACTACCGGTCAAAAGTTTTGAAACACTTGACTGAAATGTTTCTCATGATCTTAAAAATCTTTTGATCTGAAGGCGTATGCTTAAATGTTTGAAATTAGTTTTGTAGACAAAATATAATTGTGCCACGATATTAATTTATTTAATTATAAAACTAAAATAAAAAAAGAAAAAAAGAAAGTATTTGAAATGGATGACTTGGACCAAATAATAAAGAAAAGCAGCCACTAAGTGCCCAACATAGATGGGAACTCCTTCAGCACTGTTTAAAAAGCATCCCAGGGTGATACCTCAAGAAGTTGTTTGAGAAAATGTCAAGAGTACATGTCTGCAAATTCTAGGCAAAGGGTGACTACTTTGAAGATGCTAAAATATAACACAGTTTTGATTTATTTTGGATTTTGTTTAGTCACAACATAATTCCCATAATTCCATTTATGTTATTCCATAGTTTTGATGACTTTACTATTATTCTAAAATGTGAAAAAAAATTATAATAAAGAACAAGTAAGTGTTTCAAAACTTTTGACCGGTAGTGTGTATATATATATATATATATATATAAATTATTCAAAAATGCAATTAATCCCAAAATTACTTAAATACACATTTTCTATGATTAACATTTTTTCAATTTCTGAATAATAATTAATTTGGATATTTATGTGGGGTAAAATATGTCTTGGTGATGTCCAGAGAATGTAAAAAGAAAAAGTCTTAATGAAAAGCTGAAATTCTTGAAAAAAGATAAGCAGAAGAGTACTATTTCTTAAAAAAAAAAAAAAAAAAAAAAAAAGAATAAGCAGTGAATTAAAAAAAAATATTTATTATTAATATTTAGTTAACAACATTAGTTTGTAGTGCATTAACTTATGTTAACCATATACAACATTTGATAAAAAAAATTTATGTTGAATTTTTTATTTTATTTTTTGGCCTTTTGTAGGCTTTTTAATGACAGAGTTAGTGGAGAGGAGACAGGGAATGACAGGGGAGAAGAGTGGGAATGGAATCAGGAAAGGACCTCACGAGCTGGGACTCATACTCGGGTCACCCGTGATGCATCAGCACCACGTCATGAGCGCAGCTCGCTAGGCTTCAGCTCTGACGTATATGTTGAATTTAACATTAACTAAGATTAATAAATGCAGTAAAAGTATAGTTAATTGTCAAGGTTGAGGAGTAATGGATTACATGTAACGGGATTACGTATTTAAAATACAAAAGTAACTGTATTCCACTACAGTTACAATTTAAATCATTGGTAATTGGAATACAGTTACATTCATAAAGTATTTTGATTACTGAAGAGATTACTTTGCATTTTATTGTCATTTGTTTCATTTAATATTTAGTCCTTTCAGATGGAAAACATTTATACATATAAATGATGCGATCCAAAGTGCATTTGACCAGCGGTGAAACACTTTCTTATGATGTGTTACATTCATACGAGCAGACAGAGAAGTACGTTTGAAGTAAGTTTGGAGCAGAAGAAATAGAAATAAACCTTGTGTAAATTGTCATGTGAAAATTTAGCTTTATGTTAAGCTAAAATGCTATTTCTAGCCATTTTACATGCACCTGTTACCAGGCACAATCATAGTTTTTCTATCAAGAAAATCCATGTTAGATTGTAATTTTTTTTTTTCTCTAATAAGACCTTTTATATTAGGACAAATCTTATTATTTTTGAGAATATTTGTATTGTTTTTCTGTAAAAATATTAAAAAAAATTTTTTTTTAAAAAATGGCTTGATCTTGTTTTAGAAACAACACTGCACAATATATTTATGCTTTTTTTTCAGAGAATGTATTTTTAACATGTGTATTTTGTCTTACTTTACTGACAGAGTTTTATAATCAAAACAAGTGAAAAAATCTACCAGTGCTGAAGAAGTAATCCAAAGTATTTAGAATACGTTACTGACCTTGAGTAATCTAACAGAATATGTTACAAATTACATTTTACAGCATGTATTCTGTAATCTGTAGTGCAATACATTTCAAAAGAAACCCTCCCAACCCTGTTCATTGTTAGTTCATGTTAACTAATGGAAACTTATTGTAAAGTTTTCAAACCTATTTTGTTAGGGTAAACAAATATTGGTATCAAAGTTATCATTTTTGAAAATAATTGTTTATTCTGATGGTTTCAAAAGTCAAATCAATTTGTACTTTTTTGTTGAAAGTGATATAATGTTTAAAAGGTCATAAGCACAAAACCAACATAAATGCAAAGATTATATTTCCAAGAACTTGTCACATACTTAAATATGTAAAAACATACTTATTTTATCATCTCTGATTTCCTCATTTGTCATTGGCCCACATGTGATTCAGTCTAGAAGTTTATTATTATGTTATATAATATATATATATATATATATATATATATATAACATATATTCACAATTCACCATGTGCCCAACCGAGAACAAACCACATTATAGTGACCACAAGGAGGTTACCCCATGTGACTCTACCCTCCCTAGCAACCGGGCCAATTTGGTTGCTTAGGAGACCTGGCTGGAGTCACTCAGCACGCCCTGGGATTCGAACTAGTGAACTAGCGAACTCCAGGGGTGGTAGCCAGTGTATTTTACCACTGAGCTACCCAGGCCCCATTTCTTCCTTAAGTTAAATAGATGTAGTTGTTCACAGATCAACTTTGTAAAAAACAGAGATTTATAAAATTGTACATATGAACGTTGTTTTATGGTAACTCTGTATCACAGTGGAATTGCAGTAATTCATTCCTTGTTGGAAATTTGATAGTGGCATCAACTATATTATTGAAGTTATTTATTTATTTGTAAGTATTAACAGCAATATAATTGTAGTTAAGCATTATGCAATTATAATTTATGTTTCATATGTTCAGATAAAATGAACATTATATAAAGGGCTAGAAAAAGATTGCAAAATTGGCTCTAACATTGAGATTGAACCTGTCTGTCACTGAGTCGCTGAGACAGGCGAAAGCTGAATCCAGATCATCCGTCCTGATTCTACTGGACCTTTCTGAAGCCTTCGACACAGTAAATCATCAGATCTTACTCTCCACCCTCTCTTCATTGGGCATCACAGGAACTGTGCTTGACTGGTTTAATTCCTATCTCTCAGGTTGGTCCTTCAAGGTAGCCTGGAGAGGTGAGGTGTCCAAGTCACATCAGCTACTTACTGGGGTACCTCAGGGCTCAGTGCTTGGGCCACTTCTCTTCTCTATATACACAACATCACTGGGACCCATCATTCTGGCACATGGTTTCTCTTACCATTGCTACACTAATGACATACAACTCTACTTGTCTTTCCAGCCCAACGACACCACAGTGACTGCTCGAATTTCAGCCTGCCTGGCAGACATCTCGGCCTGGATGAAGGAACACCACCTGCAACTTAACCCAGCCAAGACTGAACTCCTTGTCTTTCCAGCCAACCCTGCTGTTGAACACAATATCACTGGGTGCAACTACAGTAACGCCTTCCAAAACGGTCAGAAATCTAGGGGTATCCATCGATAACAAAATTAATTTCACAGACCACATCTCAAAGACCGCAAGATCATGTAGATTTACACTCTACAATATCAGAAAGATATGACCCTTCCTCTCTGAACATGCCACACAACTGCTTGTCCAGTCACTTGTCATAACTAGAATGGACTACTGTAATGCTCTCATTGCAGGCCTCCCTGCATGTGCAACTAGACCCCTCCAAATGATCCAGAATGCAGCAGCATGTCTGGTCTTTAATAAACCAAAGAGAGCGCATGTTACACCACTCCTTGTCTCTCTTCACTGGCTGCCGGTTGATGCACGAATCAAGTTCAAGACTCTGATGCTGGCATACAATACAGTCACTGGGTCTGCTCCAGCATACCCAAAATAATTTCTGCAGAGCTACGCGCCCACTAGAAGCCTGCAGTCAGCTAAGGAACGTCGCCTTGTTGTACCAACACAAAGAGGCACCAAAACACTTTCCCAGACTTTTGGCTTCATCATACCACGTTGGTGGAATGATCTGTGAAGCTGACACAATTTCTGTCTTCAAAAAACGGCTAAAAACACATCTTTTCCATGAGCACTTAACCAGACACAATAAATAAATAAATAAATAAACAAATTCCTTGTTGCACTTTAATCTGTTTTGAATGCTATTCTGATGCTAGTGAAACTTTGTAATACGGCACTTTTCGTACCACTGTCTCCTTAAGATGATTTGCTTATGTTTTCCTCTTTTGTAAGTCGCTTTGGATAAAAGCATCTGCCAAATGAATAAAAGTAAATGTAAATTGAACTGAACTAAAATCCTTAATCCATAATACTAAAATGATAAACAATTTGTGTTTTGAGGAGTTTAAAGCATATAAATGTATCAATTCATAAAAATAAAAAAACAAAAAACAAAAAACACATGAATTTAATTAGGGGAGAAATCTATGCTTTTTAAGATAAACTAGTTTTTTGACCACTTCCATTGTAGCTGTCATATGGCAACATTTCCCAGATTGTTCCCTTTTTACATCATCTTTTCTTTTTTTCTTGTTATTAAAACCATTTTATGTCAAATTATGAAATGGAAAAAATATTCCATTATCAAAACATAATGCATACCATAAACTGTTCAAAACCATTTAATCTAGCATAATTTGATTTATGGGAATCATATCTTGATTCATTACTTATTTTGTTTATATTCCAAATAAGGGTAGCATCAGTTATTAGGATTTTAATTTTTCTGTCAAAGAGTATAGATCATTGATGTTAGCTTGTGTTGATATCAGATGGCTCCAGCATCAGTCAATCCATAATCAATGGTTTTCATAATGTCAGATCTCTTGTTTTGTTTGTGGTCCTAACATGGTAAAACATTAGTTTAAGCGCTCACAATGAGACATTCATCCACAATGCCCACAACAGCCCCACCACACAACGTGATACTACAAAACCCAGCAAGCTACTAATGGAATGGAACCTTTTCAAACACCAACAAGTATTCAAGTCACAAAACTTAGTAAAAAGAAGAGGAACTAGCAGTACTTGTCCAGCTCTTTGCTTCTGAAACATGCTAAATGTGAGACAAAGAAACATGTATTTATGTCAGGGGGAGTACATGTGACATCCTTTTTTTTCTTCTTCAAATTCCAAAAGAACTCTTATTTTAAACTGGCTAAAATACCATGTCAGTAAGTTTATATTTAAATCAGTGTATGCTGACTCAATGACCCAAGAGCGTAACTTTAAATGCCACACGCTTTCATGGTAGAGAAGTAGATGGCCACAGGGCTAAGAAGAAAAAGCTACGTGCACTCTGGAGTTATGTAAACATGAATCACCTATAAATGAATATCCAGCTTGATATGAGAATACATTATTCAAATGTGTTATTTTCATTTAATTAGTTTCTCAATGTGTTGGAAAAACATGGAAAACACACCATTATGGTTTCATGTCATCATTGCACATGATTACTGTTGGTTTATATTATAATAAAAAGGGAAATAATCTCATCCCTGTTGACTTTTGAATCCTGTTATAGGAACACATTCCAGGTTCTGGTGTAGAAGGCGTGCTTTAATCTCCGATTAACCTCCAATGACCTCACCACTATTGAAGATCTCAAGGAAGTCAAGTGCATGCTTCAGTATTGTCCTCATGGACTCAAACACATTACTCCTCAAAACTCCCTGTGGCTGTGGGCCCACCTCAAGACCTGCAAAGCACAGAAACAAATGGGTTTTTAAATAGGTTTTTAAATGGATTTTACAGTAAAACAAATGGGTTTTTAAAGACAACATGAAATTGAATTATTTTTTTCTTAATACATGTTCCTGGTTTTATTGTGTACGATTAATTTGTGCATATTATTCCAAAGAAAAAAACTACTCCTCATTATAATTGTCACCAAGTCCTCTTATTTTTCAACCCCTCCAACCACCTGCCATATAAAGACCATAGCTGCACCCGAATTGGCATACTGTCAGAGTGTACAGCATTTGATGAGGAACTTACTTTTTCAGCCACTATCCCTTTAATCTCGGATGGGCCCGCAAGAAAAAAAAATATATATTGTCAAACTATTAATAACTACAGTCTTGAACAACACAAAATAGGTATCGTTTGAAAGCTTAGAAGCTGTACTTCACACTGAATGTAGGCATTATGACCAAAACTGAATAAGTGCTTTAAAATTTGCAGACAAATCAGAAGTGTTCCGTTTTGATAATTTATGAAAACTTTTGCACTGTACATATTATTGTAAAAACATCAAACTCATCAAATAGCCATGTGTCATATGTTGTTGGAAAGCTCTCAAAGAGTAGAATATAACGGTAGATAGCCGTTTTGTTTTACTCACAGACAAAAATATAGCGAGTAATAGCAAATTACATGTCTTTGACATTTACATTTTATGTGAACAAGTGTTGCTTATGTGCCACGTTTTTGCTTATAACTTCATGAAAAATAAACAGAACATGAAATATCACATACCATTACTTAATTAATTATTAAGAGGTAATTATCTTTCAAACAAGCCCACACACACAAGGTAATCGGATGCATAGATCATTAGATAATTGACAAGAAACACAATGTGCACACAGCATCTGGCATCTTGCTATCTGGCTACAAACACGTTAGCTTTCCTGGATCAGATGACGTAATTGGAAATAATGCAGCATCATGTAATGCTAAACCAATCAGATTGGGTTCAGATCAGTGCAAAAATCATCCATATTTAGGCAGAGAGACATGTGATTGGTGACTTTTACATATAGCCACCAGGAGATGGCACCAAATACATCACATAGACTCGATGACTAAAATGGCACAGAATGAAACTCATTCTGTAAAATCTTATTACTAAAATCATGTCTGCATGCTATGCAAACCTTTAGTTGTTGTGTTTGCATGTGTAATTAGTTCTTATGTACAATTATTATGTTTTATTTGTTTGGAGAGGCTTGGAGATGTTTTTGTACACTTGAATAAATTATTTTTGTAATGCTATAAATTTTGATTGTTTTGTTGAATCAACACAAAATTTTACTCAGTTACATTTGACATGATTGGGAACAAAACAAAAGCAATTTTTCAGAGCCACCTTATTTACACCCAGAGATATAAACTCAGCAAAAAAAGAAACGTCCCTTTTTCAGGACACTGTATTTTAAAGATAATTTAGTAAAAATCCAAATAACTTTACAGATCTTTATTGTAAAGGGTTTAAACAATGTTTCCCATGCTTGTTCAATGAACCATAAACAATGAATGAACATGCACCTGTGGAATGGTCATTAAGACACTAACAGCATACAGACAGTAGGCAATTAAGGTCACAGTTATAAAAACTTTGTACACTAAAAAGACCTTTCTACTGACTCTGAAAAACACCAAAAGACCCAGGGTCCCTGCTCATCTGCATGAACGTGCCTTATGCATGCTGCATGGAGGCATGAGGACTGCAGATGTGGCCAGGGCAATAAATTGCAATGTCCATACTGTGAGATGCCTAAGACAGCGCTACAGGGAGACAGGAAGGACAGCTGATAGTCCTCGCAGTGGCAGACCACGTGTAACAACACCTGCACAGGATCGGTACATCCGAATATCACACCTGTGGGACAGGTACAGGATGGCAACAACAACTGCTTGAGTTACACCAGGAACGCACAATCCCTCCATCAGTGCTCTTACTGTCCACAATAGGCTGAGAGAGGCTAGACTGAGGGCTTGTAGGCCTGTTGTAAGGCAGGTCCTTACCAGACATCACCGGCAACAACATCGCCTATGGGCACAAACCCACCTTCGCTGGACCAGACAGGACTGGCAAAAAGTGCTCTTCACTGACGAGTCGCGGTTTTGTCTCACCAGGGGTGATGGTCGGACTTGCATTTATCGTCGAAGGAATGAGCATTACACAAGGCCTGTAATCTGGAGCGGGATCGATTTGGAGGTGGAGGGTCCATCATGGTCTGGGGCGGTGTGTCACAGCATCATCGGACTGAGCTTGTTGTCATTGCAGGCAATCTCAACACTGTACGTTACAGGGAAAACATCCTCCTCCCTCATGTGGTACCCTTCCTGCAGGCTCATCCTGACATGACCCTCCAGCTTGACAATGCCACCAGCCATACTGCTCGTTCTGTGCGTGATTTCCTGCAAGACAGGAATGTCAGTGTTCTGCCATAGCCAGCGAAGAGCCCGGATCTCAACAATGGGACCTGTTAGATCGAAGGATGAGGGCTAGGGCCATTCCCCCAAGAAATGTCCGGGAACTTGCAAGTGCCTTGGCGGAAGAGTGGGGTAACATCTCACAGCAAGAACTAGCAAATCTGGTGCAGTCCATGAGGAGGAGATGCACTGCAGTACTTAATGCAGCTGGTGGCCACACCAGATACTGACTGTTACTTTTGTTCTTTACAAACACCCTCAGAGTTTAAAGGGTTAATATAGTACATTATTTAGGTATGCAGGTGCGTGGTATGAATACATACCCAAACATACTTCATCCAGGAACATGGGCATTGTCCTGTGACTCGATTATATAATGTAACAACAACCGCAAAAATAATCTACTATGGTGTTGATAAACAAATACAATTTAACTACAAGGAACGATCTTCTTGGTAAATATAACACTTACAGTTGTAATAGAGCCACTAGACTTGCTGTTCTCTGACGTTTGTTTTACTGCAGTGTTTTGAATATGATGTCTCCGCAGCTCACGTGGGATTACGGGAGAGTAAATTGTCCATTGGATGTGCACTTCCGAATCTCACCGGATACAGTATTAATCCCCTACTGTTTTATGAATGCTGAGGAGTCGGACATACTACTCCATTGATGTACTGATTTTGGTATACTGCATAGAAGTAGACATTCAAACATTGAATGTGTTTCTTGATCCAATCAATTCCTGATGGATACAATTAAATCCTGCCCTACATTCTCTCTTAAAATATGCATGTAAAAATTATTGTAAAATTCTCATAAAAAATATTTACTCGTAAATATGTCACATTATGGAAGTACAATGGGTTGCGATTGCCGTTTCATGCTGACTTGAAGTCTATTTCAATAACTGCTAAAAAAAAAAAAAAAGAACAAAGACTCAAATAAATGCAGGATCATGTATCAAAAGATAATGTATCTAGATCCTTAAAATATTATCCGTGGAGCTCTGTATGCTTTAAATAAATATAACATCTTATACAATCCCTGGTTATACCACTTCTTGGCTTTTTTTTATTTTTATTTTTTTTATATATATTTATTGAGTTGTCCAGTTTTAACAAAATACAAAACAACATAACATAAACAGCTCGGTAACAGTCACAGTTAACTCCCTTTCATTAGTCCATCAAGGTAAACACTTACAATACAATAAGTTAGACAAGATGTTCTGCACATTATGTACCCGCTTGGGGTCTATTTATGTAGGGATACCCTTCCACAAAATAGTTGAGAGACTGGTCCCCAGGGTATTGTTATAGGGCTTCCAAATGCTATAAAACTGATCTGGCTGACCATTGAGTACCCAAGTTATGTATTCAAGTGGCATTAGCTCCATCAAAATCCTGTGCCAGCCCAATATGGTTGGAGTCTTATCATTGATCCATCTCAATTAAATGTTCTTTCTAGCAGCAAAAGTGAGTATATTATACAGTCTTTTTTCCCTTGATGAAATTATAGCACTGTCTGGAAGCCCCAGAATCAGAAACAAAGGATTCAGATCAAGCTTTTTCTCTAAAATAATGCTAATTTCCAAAACTATCTAAGCCCAATATATTTGCATCTTATGACATGACCAAAGACAGCAAGTAAGGTTACCAATCTGTGTATTACACTTAAGGCATAGAGGTGAGAAGGAGCCATTAAACGCATGTCTGCAGTTTGGAGAGATGTGCATCCTATGTATAATTTTAAATTGTATACCTTTGGTGCAATTACACACTGAAATAGATTTTGTATACATCCAAATTTTGTCCCATTCATCATCACTTATGGTGACAGCTCCCTCTCCCACACATCCCTGACCTTTAATGTCGTGATTCCCATAGGCATTGCATTATGAACCCTGTAAAATAGACTCACTAACTTTTTCCCAGGTGTCTGAAATAGCAGCTTTTCTATAGGGGAAATTCTTAAATCATTAATCAGTGAGGTATTTTTCATAATATACATAGTTCCTAATATGTAAAAATCGAAAGAAGTCCTGTTTTTTTTTTTTCTTTTTTCTTTTTTATCCCCTTTTCTCCCAATTTGGAATGTCCAATTCCCAATGTGCACTAGGTCCTCATGGTGACGTAGTGCCTCAATCCGGGTGGCGGAGGATGAATCTCAGTTGCTTCTGCATCAATCCGCGCATCTTATCGTGTGGCTTGTTGAGCGCGTTACCGTGGAGACGTAGCACGTGTGGAGGCTTCATGCTATTCTCCACAGCATCCACGCACAACTTACCACGCACCCCATTGAGAGTGAGAACCCTTAATCGTGACCACGAGGAGGTTACCCCATGTGACTCTACCCTCCCTAGCAACCGGGCCAATTTGGTTGCTTAGGAGACCTGGCTGGAGTCATTCATTACGCCCTGGATTCGAACTCGTAACTCCAGGGGTGGTAGTCAGCGTCAATACTTGCTGAGCTACCCAGGCCCCCTGCCTCGGCACTTTTAATATTCCCTTCCAATTCCACGAGTTCTTGTGATTTTGATTTTTTGGTGAATGTGGCATACTGTATGATCCAGCCCCTAAGAACCACCTTAAGTGCCTCCCAAGCCAATCCCGCAGAGGATACTGAGGACTAGTTGGTCTACATATAGACACTGATTTCAGTCTTTAACATTTGTTGGAATTTGGGAGTTTGCAAAAGGGATACATTAAAGCACCAACTATATGATTTCCTTTTCTCTGTAAGGCTGGCACCAGGATGTCTACACCCAAAAGGCACCATTTACAGTAAAAGTCAAAGAACTCTGCGAGAACCAACGTCATAGAACTCGTCATAGAACTCTCTCACAAAAGCTTAAATCTATTCCTGAATATGTGTGATAAATTGCAAATCGCCTTTGCATTGTTTTACAAAGCTGAAATCTTCACCTGAATATCACCACAGTGTGATAAATTGCAAATCACCTTGCTGCTCCCTCTTCTCTCTCTCCCCCTTCTCCCCTTCAACAGCTCAGGACCAATACAAAGACATATGTAAAAATTTAACAAATACCATGAAAACAAAGAATGCAACTGTATGTGTTTGATATAATTTAAGACATCCCTGTGCGACGGGTATAATGGTCTCTTTCCCATGTTGGTAACACTAATGGTGACAAAGTTATAAGGTCTTTGCCAAATACTGCATAATTCTAGAGGTCTATCCCCCTCCTTCACCAACAATTTAAATGATCTCCTGTATGTTAATAAGGTTAAAACCCAGGAAGCCAAGAACCCATCCACCCCCAAATTCTCACTGTTCAAAGGATAATACCATTTGGTACACAATGCTTTCTGTCTGGATATTTAAGGAGGGTTGGTAAGGAGCTGGGGGAGTCTGTAGTCAGATATCCCACACAATTACTGTGTGTAGTTTTCCATTGCCAGGTATGTTTCTTTGACTTGTCTTTTATTTTTAGCAATGTTTGTTTATTCTGATCATGTGTGAAATTGGCTTTGATTGATTTTGTAACCTACGTTTTAAATCCTACCTGGCAAATAAATTGTTACTTTATGATTTATTCTATATTCCTTCAAAATCATTCATCACCGGTAGATTCGAGGGACGCCTTTTGTTATCGCAAACTTATGTCCAGGATAATGATCAATACTGGAGCTTATGAATAGGAGAAAACCACATAAGACTACCAGTCACTGCTTATCACCGTCTTAGGAAGTTGTATGAAACGTGACTACATAAAACTATCATCTGGTTATGAGCAAGTAGTAGGTGGCCGAACCAGATGATATTAGCAACCGCTGATTATAAACGGGACTATAATTTTGTGTCCGTGAGATCTATGTAATTAATTGGCCGGCATATGACTCTGAGCGACAATCGGGACCTGAATGAAAGGATAATGAAAGTTAGGACGATTCAGAAAAATCAATAACTTAAAAAGATTACACTAAAAGAATGATCAGAAATCAATTAGATCTTAAATCTAAATTAGAGGTTCAACTTAAATTGGAGTCAGATTAATATAAAATTGGAGTCAGATGATAAAGTGCAAACTAATAAGTGTTTTTGGTTCAGCGCTCAGAAAAGACCTTCAGGGGCCATTCTATTGGAATCCAACATCAAACCAATAGTTTTGGTTTGTACCCCTTTTTACATCTCCGTATGTGGCAACATCTCTAAACACACCAGGGCGTGATCTGAGACTAAAATGTTTCCAAATGAGCAATCAGCAACTGATGAAATGAGGGACTTAAAACCTAGAGTAAATCTTATGGACTGATGAAAAAAATGTATAGTCTCTACCAGATGGGTTCAAAAGTCTCCAAATATCTGTAAGACCAAGATTTTTACACATCCTGTGAAGCATCAATGTTGCTCTAGGGGGCTTGAACACTTTTCTTCGCTATGTTCAAGGACTGAGTCCATCAAAAGATTAAAGTCTCCTCCCAATATTATATCATGAGGGGTGCCAGCGGCTTGCAACATCCCTTCAAAATCTCTAAAAAAAGCCCTGATCATCAACGTTAGGTGCATAAATATTAGCCAAAATAAGACTTTGCCCCTGAATTTCAGCTAAAACAATAATGACTCTTCCTAATTTATCTTTAAATTGTTTGAGAAATTTGAATTGTAGATGTTTACTTATCAGTATAATGACTCCCTTGCTCTTACTTGAGCCAGCACTAAAGAAAACATGTCCACCCCATATCTTCCCAAATTTTTCAGCTTCCTGCAGGGAAAGATGGATTTCTTGAAGAAACACTATATCATATTTCTTACGCTTAAGAAGAGAAATAACCTTACTTCTTTTTATGGGGTGCCCCAACCCATTCACATTCCACATGGAGAGAGACAATCTACTCATATTAACATTTGACATATAAGAAAAAATTGATTGTGTGTCAAAAACAAGATTATAAAGACCATATTCCAACATTAGTGCATCCATCAAAACCCGAACATTCCCCAGAGCCAAACAAACAGAAAAAAGAAAAACAAGCGCATTAACTCCGCGCACGACAGCGCCAACTGGCGTCCATCCCTCCAAACTCACAGTCCATGCACGCCTATGAGAACCCCCGTGACAACTTTGCCATCGGATTACTCAAGTCCGATGTTTCTATACAAATTTTGTGAGACAGAATTACACGACAAAAGATAATCTATAAAACAAACTCCAGACAATAGGCGAAATAAGTAAAAAAAGCATGTAGTTTCATCCATAAAATTGTCCTGAAGATGTGTTACTCTACAAAATAAACTCCAGCTGCTAGGTGGAACCAGCACAATAAAAAAGCATTCAGTTTCCTAAAACAGTCAAGTGAATGTTCAGTGAGCCGGTCCACTCGGCTGCAATGCGAGTACCACAAGATGACTTACTCACTCCACTGACTTTATGAAGGACATTGCTTGCTGTGGGCATGTGAATGTTTTACGGCCATCCTTAGCATCTATTCTCAATTTGGCCGGAAATATCAGTGCAAAAGCGACATTCCATTGATGTAATAATTGCGTAGAATTTGCAAAGTCTGGGAACAAGAAAATGCTGTGGTTTTTCCAAGAAAGCTTTCCTTTACTCCTTGCCTCACATAACACAAGATCTTTATCGGATGATCTCAGAAATTTGGCCAGAATTGATCGGGGCCTGTCGTTCTAGTCCCTAAGAGTGACGGGTCAGTACGGTTCTGTGTGGATTATAGAAGTCAATGCGGTGTCTAAATTTGATGCATTCCCAATGCCTCGTATTGATGAGTTGCTCGATCGGTTGGGCACAGCTCGATTTTACTCGACACTGGACTCAAAACATTATTGGCAGATCCCCTTAACACCAATGTCCCGTGAAAAAATGGCTTTCTTCACACCGTTTGGATAACACCAATTCATGACACTTCCGTTCAGTTTTGCCTCGGCTACGTTTCAGCGGCTCATGGACAGAATAAGCTGCTGGATACTCAGGCAGTGGCGTATGCAAGGTGTGGTCTATCTAGATGACATCATTTACAGCAATGATTGGCAGCGTCACGTACAACATCCGAGAGCCGTCCTGAGATCGCTTAGATGAGTAGGACTTACGGCAATTGGACAGGTGGAGGTATGGTATCTGGGTTTCCACTTGGGTCATGGACAGGTGTGTCCCCAAATTGATTAGACTGCAGTGATGCGGCCTGGCCAAGATCCAAGACCAAAAAGGAGACGTGACAGTTCCTTGGGCTGGCTGGCTATTATAGAACCCACTCCAATGGCTCCACCGCATGAAAGATGCCAACATATGGATCACCCGGTGGTATCTGGCTCTTCAGCCATTTAAGTTCGTGGTGGTCCACAGATGGCTTTCATGGACTTCCTCTCCAGAAATGGGGAGGGGGTGGGGGCATGCTGGATAGCTCCCCAGGCCTGAGTAGGCGGTGGAGGTATGTGGTGGCGGGGGTGTGGTTGAGCGTTCATCTGGAGAGAATGTGGTAAGAGTACACACCTGAGCACTATGATGATTAACACCCATTTCTGATTGCAGTAAACACTGTGGAGAGCGATAAAAGGAGAGACCATGCCAGAGACGGAGAGAGAGAGACACAGCAGAGTTTAGCTGTGCTGAAAAGCAAACCTTTTAAAAAACCCTGTTAATAAAGATCTAAGTTTAAGTCCAACATACCTGATTCCCCCTTCCTCCTTTCCACAATGCCAGAACTTATTACAGTCGTATTTTCTGTTCCTTTGAGATAGTTGGAAGTTTTATTTTCATATAATAGTCCCTAAATATATTATTTATAAATTTGCAATCATAGTGTAGTGTTCCGTTTACCTCCGCAATTGATATGATTGCCCGTGAGTCGCTTTTCTTTTTATTCAGGTATGCTAAATATATACGTGGCTTGTCTCCATGTTCATATAACTTTTGTATCACGAATCTCAACTTATGTTCTGCATTCTGAGTGAGTAATGAGTCTTAAAGGCATCTCAATGCTAATATATTTTTAAGCAGGGTCTTGTCTGCAGATTCAATATATTCTTTCTCTTTATCCTTTAAATCCTTCTCCAATAGTCTTTTGTTTTCAGTTTTGGCATGTTTTTTAGAGGCGAAAAAGGACACAATTAGCCCCCTTATATAGGCTTTACTTGTCTCCCAGAGAAGCAAGGGGTCTTGAGTGGATTATGTATTAATGCAATGAGTTAAATTCTTCAAGACAAAATGATTTAAATGACTGATCCTTAAGGATCATAGTGTTTAATCTCCATTGTCAATGGATATCTCTGTTTATGATCGTCACACCAAGGGATACCATTGCATGAGATTATGATGTTATTAATATGACAAGACTGTACTAAATGTCTTGGGAATGAAAAAATAATCAATCCTAGTACAGCACTGGTACGGAGGGGAGAAAAAGCTATATTCTTTGCTGGCCGAGTGCAATGCTCTCCATACATCAATGAACCCCAAATCTTAACAGATACTATTAATTTGTTTGTCTACCTTTGAGGGGGCCATAATTTTATACGGAAAATGGTCAATGAGAAGGTTAAGCATGCAATTAAAATCTCTTGCTGCTGGGGGTATACATTAATCAGGGAAATTCATTTAACATATAAAATAACACTTTTAATTATAAAGCAGCTCTTGTCATCTTTTATCAGTTTGACAATGCTCAGTGGGATGTCTTTTCTGATCAACGCTGCCACCCCTGGAGAAGTCACGTGACGCCATGCAAGGGGCAGACGTGTGAGCGACGAGCTCTGCGCACTTTGCAAAATTTTTAATTATTCTCATGTTATAATCTGATGAATTTTAATACACCCAGTTACACATTTGCTCTTTGATGCAAAACATGGCAAAGAAGTCAAAATCCTCGGGCTCTGGAGACATTAAAAGACACTTACGTGTTCAGGATGAAAGCCCCGACAGGCCTACAGTCCGGAGACTCGATTTGGATGGCGCGGCGGGAGAAGGAATCCAGTGTCAGTTGTCCAACATGTCAGTGATGTTGACGAAGATTCTTGCTGACTTGGAGGATCTTGCTGTAATACGTCGATCGATTACGGCAATGGAAATAACATTCTCTGAGCTAGTTACAAGAGTGACTGATGTTGAGAGACGAATCGATTTTCTGGAGTCTTCAGAGAGGGAATTAAGCGCTAATCTGCCCGCGACCAAAGTTGATTTAGAACATCTCCTTGAAAAGCTTGTAGAGCTTGAGAATAGAAGCTGCAGAAATAACGTTCAAATTGTTGGAATTCCTGAGCATGAGGAGGGCAGAGATATGGTGAAATTCCTAGACGAGTTTTTCCCCGAGTCTTCGCAACATAACAGGCCACAAGCTGGAAATCGAACGAGCTCACAGAGTCCCAGCTCACAGATTTGCTGAGGGAGACAGGCCCCGACCGATTCTGGCCAGATTTCTGAGATCATCCGATAAAGATCTTGTGCTGCGCCAGGCGAGGAGCAAAGGAAAGCTATCTTGGAAGAACCATAATATTTTCTTGTTCCCAGACTTTGCGAGTTCGACAAGAGAGAAATGCGATCGGTTCAAGGAATGTAAGAAACTCTTACATTGGCAAAAGATCTCGTTTGCTCTGATGTTTCCGGCCAAACTGAGAACAGAAACGAAGGTCGGTGGCAAAGGATTTACATGTCCCAATCAGGCAATGTCTTTTATAGAATCAATGGCTGAGTAAACCGTTGGATGTTTCTCATGGAGTGGGTCGACTCGCTGTACTTACTCGAGGAAGCTGAGCGACATTTTGGGTTTTTTGCGTTGGCTCTGCCGAGCGGCTGGAGCTTGTTTTGTGGATAACACTTTTCCTTAAAGAAACTTTTGCATTGACAGAAGATTACTTTTGCATTGAAGTTCCCGGCCAGTTTTAGAGTGGACACTACGGATGACCACAAAATATCTACATGCTCACACAAAGGATGTCTTTTATAAAGTTGACGGATTATGTAAGTCATGGTATATACTTTTATGCGGCCTCTGAGTGAATTGACTCGACCATCCGGGAAACCGGGATGCCGGTTTTGTTTCTTTTTGTGTTGGCTCCGCCTAGCGGCTGGAGCTTGTTGTGTTGAATAACACTCTTTTGGAACAGCTGTGGATTAATCTGTTCGTTCTTCGTGCTTATTCCTCCTGCTGGCTGTAGTTTGTTTTGTTGAGTTTTTTTTACGGGATATTGGAATGAATACATCATCCGTTGAACTCATAACAGCCAGCGCACTGAAAATTCGTCTGTCTGTCCGAGGAATCTGAACGGTTTTGTATCAGCTGGAATTTGTTTTGTGGAAGATCACACCTTTGAGACAGTTCTGTGAATGAATCTACACATTCTTTGTGTTCATTCTTCCTATTGGCTGGGTTTATTTTACAAAGTATTTTCTGTTATGTAATTTTGCCTCACAAATTTGTGAGGCAAAATTTAGCAATCCGATGGCAAAGTTGTCGTAGGGGCTCGAGGGCGTTCACGGACCATTTGAGTTTAGAGGGATCGTCGCCAATTGGCGCTGTCGTGCACGGGGTTAATGCGCACGTTTTTCTTTTTTGTTTGTTTTTTTTGGGGGGAAGTTCGGGGTTTGATTGTTTCACTAATGGGGAATGTGGTCTGTATAATTTTGTTTTTGACACAGTTTATTTTTTTTTATTATATCAATATGTCAGTTGTTAATATGAGTGTACTATCTCTCTCCACATGGAATGTAAATGGGTTGGGGCACCCCATAAAAAGAAGGAAGGTTATTTCTTTTCTTAAACGCAAGAAATATGATATAGTGTTTCTTCAAGAAACACATCTTTCCCCGCAGGAAGTGGAAAAATTTGGGAAGAAATGGGGTGGACATGTTTTCTTTAGTGCTGGCTCAAGTAAGAGCAGGGGAGTCATTATATTGGTAAATAAACATCTACAATTCAAATTTCTCAAACAGATTAAAGATCAATTAGGAAGAGTCATTGTTTTAGCTGAAATTCAGGGGCAAAGGTTGATTTTGGCTAATATTTATGCACCTAACGCTGATGATCAGGGCTTTTTTATAGATCTTGAAGGGATGTTGCAAGTCGCTGGCACCCCTCATGATATAATATTGGGAGGAGACTTTAATCTATTGATGGATTCAGTCCTTGATCACAGTGAAGCAAAAGTGTGTAAGCCCCCTAGACCAACATTGACGCTTCACAGGATGTGTAAAAATCTTGGTCTTACAGATATTTGGAGACTTTTGAACCCATCTGTTAGAGATTATACATTTTTTTCATCAGTCCATAAGATTTATTCTAGAATAGATTTTTTTTTTATATCCAAGTCCCTCATTTCATCTGTGGATTGCTCAATTGGAAATATCTTAGTCTCAGATCACTCCCTGGTGAGTTTAGAGGTGGTGCCACATACGGAGAAAAATAAATCATATAGTTGGTGCCTCAATATGTCCCTTTTGCAAAATCCTGATTTCCAACAAATGTTAAAGACTGAAATCAATGTTTATACGGAAGGTGGAGTTTTGGTTATTCAGGGCAAGACAGTCATACTTTGAGTCGGGGGACAAAGCAGGAAAACTTTTGGCTAGATATACAAAGCAGAGAGAGCCTTTTTCTACCATTCCCTCAGTGAAATCTGCTGGTGGTGAAATATTTACCTCGGCCATTGATATTAATAATGCTTTTAAAGAATTCTACTTTGATCTCTATAGTTCCACATCTTCGTCTACTGATGAAGATATTAGAAATTTTGTGGAACCATTAGATCTCCCTAAACTGACGACTGAGCAAAAAAATTCTCTTGATTCTGAGATAACCTTGGAGGAGCTTGGTGAGGTTATCAAGGCCTTACCTACAGGCAAGGCTCCGGGGCCTGACG
Source organism: Myxocyprinus asiaticus (assembly GCF_019703515.2). Lineage (NCBI taxonomy): Eukaryota > Metazoa > Chordata > Actinopteri > Cypriniformes > Catostomidae > Myxocyprinus > Myxocyprinus asiaticus. Next base: position 48,406,223 of record NC_059346.1, read on the forward strand.
GCTTTGCTGCTGAATTTTTCAAATCTTATGCTACAGGACTGGCTCCACTTTTTCTAGAAGTTTATTCTGAATCATTAAAGAATGGAAAGCTTCCACCAACCATGACACAAGCCTGGATCAGTTTGATTCTTAAAAAGGACAAAGATCCAAGCGAGTGTAAAAGTTACCGTCCAATTTCCCTGATCCAGTTAGATGTAAAAATTTTGTCAAAAATTCTGGCTAATCGATTAAGTAAAATGATGACATCTCTTATACATATAGATCAGGTGGCGTTTATTCGGGGCCGTAGCTCTTCTGATAACATTAGGTGTCTGATCAATATCATGTGGTCAGTAGTGAATGAACAATCTCCTGTCGCTGCCATCTCACTTGATGCCGAAAAGGCATTTGATATGGTAGAATGGGATTACCTTTTTAAGGTTTTGGAAATATACGGGTTCGGGAGTACATTTATTGTATGGATCAAGTTACTTTATAGACACCCAGTAGCAGCGGTACAAACAAATGGACTAATTTCAGATTATTTTACTCTGGATAGGGGCACCCGGCAGGGTTGCCCTCTTTCCCCATTATTGTTCTGTCTTGCCCTGGAACCATTAGCAGCCGCGATAAGAAAGGAGGATGATTTTCCAGGGGTGGTGGTGGGAGGTGTGGCGCATAAACTCTTGCTTTACACAGATGATATTTTATTATTTGTCTCTGACCCCAGTAGATCTATGCCTTGCCTCCACAGAATTATTAATTCCTTTTCTAAGTTTTCATGATATAGAGTCAATTGGTCTAAATCCGAAGCTTTGGCACTGACAGCGTACTGCCCAGAAACGGCTTTCCAGCCGGGTGCTTTCCAGTGGCCCAAACAGGGCATTAAGTATTTGGATATTTTATTTCCAGCAAATTTGTGTGATTTAGTTAGAGTTAATTTTGACCCCTTCATAAAACGGTTTTCGAGTGATGTGGGCAGGTGGGCTTCATTATATTTATCTATGATTGGGAATGAGGTTATTTAATGTTATTAAAATGAATTGTATTCCATAATTCAATTACTTACTGCAGTCTCTCCCTGTAGATGTCCTCCTCTCTTATTTCAAGCAATTTGATAGCATAGCGAAGTCCTTCATTTGGAATGGTAAGTGTCCCAAATTACATTTCAATAAGTTACATAGGCCGATTGACAAAGGTGGGCTAGGCCTACCCAAGATTTTATTTTATTATTATGCATTCGGTCTCAGACATTTGTCTCATTGGTCTCTTCCACCTGAGAGAGCCCCTCCCTGGTTCTGTATAGAACAGGAAGTTCTTGCCCCTATTTCACCACTGCAGAGCCTTTCTATCAAATTAATCGGAGAAGCTAAGTTACATCCCGTTATCTCGCACTTGAGCTCGGTATGCACAAAAGTGTCCAGACTGTTTAATTCTGACATTTTTTTAAATGTTGCTTCGAGCATATGGCTGAACCCCAAACTATGCATCAACAAGTCCCCTTTTTGCTGGTCAGAGTGGATTGGGAGGGGGGTTACTACACTCAGTGACCTATATGAGAATGGAGTGTTGAGATCCTTTCAAAATTTGGTTAAAATGTTTGGGATTCCTAGATCTCAGTTCTATAAGTATTTACAGCTGCGCCACCTGCTCTGTACTGTTTTTGGGAGTGGTTTACACCCTCCTAAAGCGGCAGATACTCTGGGAGTGGTGATTACTGCTTTTGGAAAAGGTCATGAGGCATCGGTGTATTACTCCCTACTAATTCAGAGTCTGGGAGACGGAACTTCAACTTCTCTTAAGAGATTATGGGAGAAAGATCTAAATTTGGTATTGGAGGAGGGAGAGTGGGCTGGGATTCAAAAAATGTCAAATCTGCATCCAGAGACGCAAGGGTTCGCCTCATGCAATCCAAGATTTTACATCGATTTTATTGGACCCCCTCTAGATTGCATAGGCTTGGTCTTAAAGACACCCACCTGCTGGCGATGTCAATCAGAAGATGGAGACACAACTCATGTCTTTTGGGGATGTGTTAAGATGCAAGAATTTTGGATGAGGATTCAGAGTTTTATGTGCAAGGTTTTGACCTCTCAAATTTTATTTTGCCCCAGACTCTGTATCTTGGGAGATGGGGCAGTCATTAATTTGGAGAATAAGCACTTGAAAAACTGGGTCCTAACTAATGTTATGATCGCCAGACAGATCATTTTGAGGAGTTGGAAGTCGACTGGAGCGCCTTCTTTTCGGAAGTGGTGTTCAGAGATGGCCAGAGTGGCAGCTCTTGAGGAAGGGGTATCCAGAAGACTGGGGAGTCTGGACATGTTTGTGAAGAAGTGGGGCAGATATCTGTCTTTTTTGGAGGGCTCTCGGGGAGGGACAGTGGAGAGAGAGGTGTAGGGATTGTTTTATTTATTTTATTTTTAATTAATTAATTAATTTATTTATTTTTGTTGTGTGTCTATGGTTGTGTGACCACTGGGGTGTTGTTGGGGGTTGGGTGGGGATAGTGGGGTTTATATATTGATTCTGTATATGTGTGTTCTGCTATTGATATTTAATGGTTGAATCAATAAAAAAATTTAATCATAAAAAAAAAAAAAAAAAAGAAGTACAGTATGAAAATTAATACAGCTAGCTGTACTTCAGAACAATAGCTGGCCTGGATCTTATCAGTGATTTTATGGACTGTATCAAGGTGGACGAACAATAAATGTTAAAATACTTTCTTGTAAAAAAAAAAAAAAAAAAAAAAATGCTCAAGTTTGTTTAAATGTGTTTCTTGCACGAGAGCAATGACAATATTATCTTTATTGATATAGGATGTAATTTTCTTTCTTTTTACAGGATTATGGTTTCCACTGACATTCCATGTACATATATGACTCCAGTGTACATATATTATCCAATGTCATGGACCTTGATATGAAAAACAATTGTTTCTGTACATATTTAGGAAGTTTAAATATTGAAATTAGAATTTGCCAAGCTAAACAGAAACAACAAACATTGCCAAGAACTAAGTTACAAGCAAAACATAAACAGAAGAAAAAAATAATAATAATAATAATAATAATAAAGGAAAAGGGGGCTCTCCCTTTCAAACCTCACATAAGGGTTCCAAACCAGTCTTAATAGTAGAAAGAAGTACAAACTTACTTCAAAAACCATCATTCATCTCCAACAAAGTCAGCTCACCATACCTCAGACACCTGCAAGGCTAGCGTGGGCAGTCCGACTCCTACATGACCAATACTCTAGATCAGGGATGGGCAACTTTGAATGGGGCGAGGGCCAATTATGGGCTGGATTACAAATCCGCACTCTAATAATGTTCACCCCTTTACTCAATTTCCTCATTATTGTGGGTAATCTATGCACAATTAATGCAATGGGGTTTTTTTTTTAAAGATTTTGTTACCTATATTAACATTTTTATTTAACAATATTTATAAAAACTAATAATTCTTTTGTAACTTGCGTTTTTACCAAAACATGCCGTTCACATGTACAAATTCATGTTCAATTGACAAGCAATATACTTCAGACTTACATTTTCAAGAAAATGTATCTCATTTGAATTGTCTACATTTGCAACAGACAAACACGCAAATAAACAGACAACATTTTCAACCCCACCTCATAAAACAGCTTGTAGGTATTAGTTCAAATCTAAATATTATCATCAATAACAATACTGGATACAAGAACATAACATTTCAGTGCATTAATACAAAACATTTCAGCACCACAACATTACACGCATGGACCGAACAGTCCACATTCTCTCTATTCGCAAGACTTTTCAACAATCAGTCAGGCATCTCAATCGTGCATTTCTTCAAAGTTTCTCCCTCTTATAACAACTTTTTCGTTTTTCACAAGCATGACCGAAACAGCATTAGATGTCTTTGGTGATTCCCGCACTGTCACAGATTTCGTAAAAACTTTTGATGCATTTTACCCTTGTATTTTATTTACCCTTTACATCTGTGAGGAGAGGAACTCTGGTGTATGTATCTCTCATACTGAACGCCTCTTTGATCACTTGTGGTGTAAACCACAATGGTGTATTTGCGAATCAAATTGAAATCTTTAATGACAGATTTCGTATCCAGGCAAACAAAAGACATGGGTTCCACCTGCATACATTAACAATAGCGCGCACTATGTCGCTGACAAGCTGAGGTAAAATTTAGCTCAATTTACCTTATAAATGATGAGCCAGTGTAAGATGTTGCATGCTAGAATTCTAGAGTGATCAGCAGGTCTGCTAAGAACAAACAACTTCTGGTCAATAGTTGTAATAACATCATAAACTGAATGCAATGTTTACATAATCCCTTTTTCAAAGAAATAAAATCAATCCTCAGTCTTGTCCGACGGGCCGTATTCAACGATACAGAGGGCCATATACGGCCCGCCAGTTGCCCATCCCTGCTCTAGGTCATGATCCAGAATCTCTAGAGAGCCAGAAACAAAGTTAGTAATAGATTAATTTGAAGGCTGCAGAGAGTCAAGGAAGAATGCCACCTCCTCGGGAGAGCTGAACATCTTACATGTCCGGTCGAATTTGATGTTGAGCATAGCAGAATATAGTAAGCCATATTCCATTTTTAACTCCCGAAGACATATGTTCACTTCATCAAACGCTCTCCTCTGAGTAGCCGCTGAGTAGTCATTAAAAAAAGAAACCCTAGGGCCTATTGCTTCTAAGGGTGATGTTTGCTTGTTAATGCTGGGGGTGAAATGCTTGCTGGCCGCCACCATCACTCTCTGAGTCATCTTGAAAATTATGGAATCGCACAATCACCGGTCGAGGACGACAGCCTGCCACAGGCTTCGGAGCAAGGGAAACGGTGAGCTCTATCCAGTTTCAGTTTACCAGACTTTGTGTCCAAATTGAGAAATTCAGGGATCCATTTTTCAAAAAACTTGTGCGCGTTAGAAACCTCTGTATCCTCCAGCAAACCGACAATGCGCACACTGCATCTTCTCCCCTGATTTTCTAAATCATCCAGCTGTTCAGTCAGGGCCTGAATTCGATTTTCCAGATCTTGCACTTTGGTTTCGTTGGCACTGCAGATATTTTCTATCGCTTCAATTCTATCTATAAATATCGATTTGATGTATAATGCTTTGTATCTTAGTCGACTGATTATCGATTGTTTCCAAGGCAGTTGAAATTTTAGCATTGATTAACACTACAATAGTCCGTCATGTTCTTCATAGCTTGGATCAGATTTGGATCAGTGATGGAGCTGATTGCATCATCAGTTTAGTGTAGCATTAGCGGGAGAGCTATCTGAGGCCATGTCAGCCGATCTGGGCACGTTCTTTTATGCGTTTCTTTTAGTGCTTCTCAACTGAGTTCCAGACGGTTTTGCAAAATAATTGTTTAGACTCATCTTTGTTAACATACAGTCTAACTTTGAAGTGATTCTCTGCGTAAATAAAAGCGAAAATAATTCAAATAAATGAGACTAGACACACAGTTCGCAAGAGTACGTGTTCACTCTACGACGCCATCTTGCATCCCCCACTTCTAAGCGGTTAACTGACTTTAACATTTATGTTTGACTTGATTTAGCATGTCAGGTGTCAGCTGCTGAATATCCAATGACTTTGTACTCACCGATGGGGTGTTTCGCCACAGAACGTGTGGTTGAATACTTCAGATGTGGGTTTTCGTTTAACAGTACTGGACAGGTGTGGGGAGCCATAGCTTTCTGTAATGGGGAGAAGAGCACAGGTTGCTTTGTAAACAGACTTCACTGGTCTCTAAAATCAACAATGAGCACGTATATTTGCAAGATCTTACACTGAATTATGCTTAATAAGCCAACAAAGTGTGTGGTGATGTAAACGCCTTGATTGGTTTTCCTTTATCGTGGTATACAGCTCAGGATTTTTGCCAATTACCTTGATTTTTTTGTTGCATGGAAACACCTTTGCCAATGTGTTTAAGTGTTGCGTGCTTGTCTGTTTAAGTCAAAAGCAGAGAATAGCCAGATGTGTCAGAACATCCTTCAGAGACTCTTAAACTCTGTGCTTGTAACATAACTGCTTGAAATAAATGAAAAACACAATGCACTTTAAGCATTAGAATAATTATATTGTGAAGAGTTTAGTTTCTTACTTTGATGTAATTCACCATCTGAAGGTTGAATAAATCTGTTGAGCTTTCCAGAATGAGGGTGGAGCCCATGTTTGAGGTAGTATTGTGAAGGTCAAAGATGACATCATATGCACCTGGGCTTCCTTTGGGCCCAAACATCTGACTGATTTCCTTGGCCCTCTGGACTTCATACTGCAGCCCTTCTACATCAGGAGCACTGTGGGTGGAAAGTGCCTTAACATTAACAATACAAAGATAAAGAAGTCAAAGTGAGACACTAAAAAAAGGTTTATGAAGTTTAACACGCCAGCCCTGTCCTGACCTTTTGACTCTTGTCCTGAGGTAAATAGCATGCAGGAGACTAACTGGTATTAGCAGGTGAAGCATTAACTGTTTTAACAGCACAGTGACTAACAAAAGGGCAGATCAGCTATTACATAAAATCTAGACAATTGACTTATTTGACAAATATAAACTAAAGGACTTGAGTGACCATCTATTTGGGCACAAGCACTGAAAGTGCGAAGACCCTATTGTTCTTCTAAGTATTATTTTTAGGGCCCAAGCACTGAAAGTGCGGTAGCCATATTATTTTTCTAAGGATTATTAGGGCCCAAGCACTGAAAGTGCGGAGACCCTATTGTTCTTCTAAGGATTATTATTATTATTCTTTTCAAGGTTTTAGGTACTTTTGGGGTACTTAACATATGTGAAAACACTTGAAATTTTGGCCATTAGGGCAAAGTTGCAGAGAGGGGGTTTCTGTAGCACCCCCTGAAAAATGGGTATGTAAAGGAGGATCTGTAGCACCCCTATTTTCACCTACAGTCTCCAAAATTTAAGATGCTAAATTGTGAACAGATTTTTGATACATCGACCAGTGTTGCCATGGTTCTCATATCTTCTGTGTGCAATGTGTGATTTAGATCAAAATTGAGATGTATGTTTAGTCTTGGGGCTAATCATATGGATGTGACTATTTTGGGTCACGGTCATAGCGACACCACCTGGCAGCAAGATGTGTGGCTTTTACAACAGACTTTAAAATAGTCCTCTTTTATTTACCCAAATTGCTTCAAAATTGTTTGGAATAATGTAAAATGCATGTGTCCACCTTGCAGTGTTTTCCGAAAGCTAACGGGTGGAAATGGACCCATGGCGCTTGGGCCCATCATCACTGCTTGCAGCTATATTTATTTTGTAATCTTTTACTTCAAGGTAAAGGAATATTCTGTGTTCAACACAAGTCAAGCACAATCATCAGCATTTGTGGCATAATGTTGATTACCACAAAAAAAAAAAAAAATAATAATAATAATAATAATAATAATTATTATAATTCAACATGTTGAGGTTGCAGTGAGACACTTACAGTTAAAGTGAATAGGGCCAATTTTTGGAGGAATTAAAGGCGGAAAAGTGAAGCTTATAAATTTATAAAAGCACATCAATTCTTCTGTTAAAAACTGTAATATTTGAGCTGTAAAGTTGTTTAAATTATTGTTTTCAAGGTCTTTTTCGGGTTTAAGGGCATGCAGTGTTATAAAGTCATGGCAAAGAAGTTGTAAAAATGGATATAACATATATTTCTTTATCACTTATATCCCTTGTTTCCTCTAATTTAAAATCTAGAAAAAAATCCTGAATCCTAAAACCCTACACAGCAACTGCTATTGTTGCCAGTATATTGTCATTAGGAATAAAACCACCCATATGGTTTTAATTATAGTGAACTGTATATTTCCAGTTTAAAAGCATTGAAAAATGCTCTTTTATATAAAAAGCTTACACAATCTAAGCAGTTTACAAAAAGCATCTAAATTGAGCCCACTTTGATTATTTCCTATACATAAAAATTAATATTCATTTAAATAAATGAATAATAGAATATTTAGCGACTCCTTTGACATAAAACATTTATTGTATAAAAAAAAACTGTCAGTCAGGCAGTGAACATCTGTTCTGATGGCCACACTTTGAAAAAGCCCATGTTTATGTTTTGTCAATGATCAGCCCCCCCATAGTACAATGAGCAGTCTCAATTGTATTTCTAATTCCACCAAGGCATTTCAGTTATGGAGTCTCAACCCTCATTACGCATTCAAATACTCTATTCGCGATAAATGGTGAATGCTTTGAGTGTATTGTTTTGCTTTATTAGGTGTAAGACAAAGCATCAAAGCTATCCCTGTAGTCCCTGTATTTAATGTCACATAGAAGCATATCAAATTTTACTTATTCTGATATCTGTATGCAAAAGTTAAATATGAATGCTTTGTTCATGAATCTGTCATTTTTTTATCCAGCGTATGGTAAATTTTTGATGTGGGAAGAGAAGCATAATTATAAAACTATTATACAAGAAGAAAAAAAAAAAAACTTCCTTAATGGAGGTTAAGCAGTTCATATCCACTGTGAACACACTCACACTTTACAGGCAATAATCTGTGATACAGTGTCAAGACACAAATACAGAACAATTGTAAAGTTGTAAAAAGAACATACACATTTTGTTCCATGCACTTCTGATGAAATATTGTTTACAGTAGACAAGGTTAAATGTTACTAAATCTCAAATTTAATAAGATATGACATGGTATGACATATCAACTGTTAAAACATGACTATGATTATATAAATTTGACAATATGAAACAGAGGCATCATGCACCTATTTTATTTTATTTTTTTATTTGAGAGGGCACATTGATTTTTTGTTTTTGTTTGATGAGTTTCTTTGAGATGAAATTGAAATGTATACTCTTAAAATACTATGTGTAGCAAAAACCTAAATGTATTGAGTTAACCTAACTTAAATTTGATTTGCTCAAATAACTCCATACATACACACACTTATATATATATATATATATATATATATATATATATATATATATATATATATCTCATACACAGGTGTACACTACAGTCTTCAAAGACAAAGGACAACTGGCTCTAACAAGGACAGAAAGAGATGTGGAAGGCCAGATGTACAACTAAACAAGAGGATAAGTACATCAGAGTCTCTAGTTTGAGAAATAGACGCCTCACATGTCCTCAGCTGACAGCTTCATTGAATTCTACCCGCTCAACACCAGTTTCATGTACAACAGTAAAGAGAAGACTCAGGGATGCAGGTCTTATGGGAAGAATTGCAAAGAAAAAGCCACTTTTGAAACAGAAAAACAAAAAGAAAAGGTTAGAGTGGACAAAGAAACACAAACATTGGACAATGGATAATTGGAAAAGAGTGTTATGGATCTTAACCCCATTGAGCTTTTATGGGATCAGCTAGACTGTAAGGTGCGTGAGAAGTGTCCGACAAGACAGCCACATCTATGGCAAGTGCTACAGGAAGCATGGGGTGAAATGTCACCTGAGTATCTGGACAGACTGACAGCTAGAATGCCAAGGATCTGCAAAGCTGTCATTGCTACATGTGGACGATTTTTTGATGAGAACTCTTTGAAGTAGTTTAAGAAGTTCTGAACATTATTTTCAAATTGTAATAGTAATTTTTCACATAATTAATGTCCTGACTATACATTGTGATCAGTTGAATGCCACTTTGGTGAATAAAAGTACCAATTTCTTTCCATAAAAGCAAAATCTGTAAATTATTCAAAACTTTTTGCTGCCAGTGTGTGTGTGTGTGTGTGTGTGTGTTTTTTGTGAGAGATCACCAGTATATTGACTAAATGTGGATGTGTAAACTCTCCTACACACACACAGTCTCATCAGTCAAATGAGATATTAAAGCTTGTTTAACAAACACCTGAATAAACAGGTGTATAAAACATGATAACTATACATACTCTCTTTTGATAATCGTACACCTGTAGTACATTGGGTTGCTAAGAGATGTCTCTGGTCACAGTCAAACAACTGCTAAGCTAACAGGAGTGTTGCAGTTTTGTTTAATTAAACACCATCTTCCGAGCGTCTGGCAATGGATTGCCTTTATGGTCGGAGTTCTGAGATATCAAGTAGGAATATCCCACATTCGACTTGAATGGAACGCAGCATTAATCCATAAGAACTACACACGGGTGCTTGCTTTGGTGTTTCCACCGCCTTGCCACCCTATAAATAAATGTGTTGAACCGCCTCTGTAGCTGCAGTGTTGTCATTTGCACACCTGCGGATAAGCAACTGGCTTGTACACGTTCCAAAATGTGGACAGTCCACAGACCCTCAAAAGAAAAGTCCAGTATAAACTGGAAATCAACACAAGCTTGGCAAACGCAATGTTATATGGTTCTTGACCATATGACCCAGATCACGTTTCACAACACTCATGACATGAGCGGGCACTCAACTGTTAGCTCGCCGCGATTCACTGATGTTGTGTCGTGCAAAGGGTTTGTTCAAACCAGCCAGACGAAGGGCAACAGGAAGCAGCTGGGTCTCGGTACCTGTTTTTAAAAGGTTTAATGTTTTTATCGTGACATGTCATAAAACGCGGCGGCGGCGCTATGGTGCGAGACGCGACGCTGACGCGTGTGCACAGACCAACAATAACAAATATCGCTGACGGAATGCAAGATGCATTTAGTGTTAATGACCCCTAATAGAAATTTAAACTATACGCGTGTGAAGTTTAGCAGCAGTTCAGTAAAGTCCATTGTCCTTAAAGGACAGCTTTATTCTCATGGAGTAGCTCACACATCAAGAAAGGGCTGCAGGTAAATAAAGCACCGACTAACAGACTGTCCAGGACATAAACGCGTATCGCGGGTTGTTTACCTGAGATTCTCCGGCGTGAAGGCTCTGTTCAGATCCGTGTCGATGTATCTGGTACATTTCTCCACTGCTCTGGGATTGCTTATAAACGGCTTTGTCACCAATCCATTTCTCTCTATCTCGGCTGCATTATTTATCCACATATTTACCAGCATTATGCCTGACATCTCATTTCCATGTGTGCCTCCAAAAATAGCCACTCGTTTGGCTTCTTGCAAACCAGAAATATTGCAACGCGAGCTCATAGTGAGAGCGGCACGGACGCGCAGTTCACGAGACGAGAGAGCAAAGTTCCCACACAACCGCTGTTTCCTCTAGTCGCCAGCGATGTGATCGCGGTTATATAATGGTTATTTGAAGGCTATGCCTGAGCCCCGGGCATGTGTCATCTATGTTAAGCGGGCATGGGTCTGGTTTCAAAAGGCTGCTGCTGTTGCACAGGACTTGAGGACTTGATACTGGTGTCTGTGCAAATAACAATAATCAACTATTTATTCATTTGAGTGTTTGTATGGAGTATGAACACTGTAGGCAGAACCTGCAATTTGAAAATCTTGAAATTAATGTGTGGATTCAGATGGGAAAAATGTACTTGTATTTTAAATGTTATTTATTTAATTTTATTTGATGTACCTTTACCCTGAAATTCATTCACCCACCGCTTATGTATATAGCCTATAGACAGAGATGTGATGCCATGTACAGTATTCAGTGATATGCTTAGGATATGAAAACATGAGGCAGTGAAAATGCATGTTAGGTCCAGTGTACACAAGACCTCTCTTTCCATCAGAAGATATCCATATATCAGAGTTCTGTCTGATATCCAAAACCAGTCAACATCAACAGCTTGTTATGTTAACTTACTCTCCTACCAGCCCAAGAGTCAGCAGGGGGAATACAGAAGAATGCAGGAGACGAAGTGATGGTAAAAATGAGCAGAGTTTATTGAATAATCTTGAGTTCAGTTTAAAGGTATGCGCGCGAGTTCTTCAAAACAACGCGCGATACATTCAAAACTACAGTGGCGGACTACAGGACTGTGTTTGTGCTGCTCAAGATTTAGAGTTTATTGAAGCTTCTTCAGCAAAGTGTAGATTTACTGCATCACTAATACGACCAGGGATCGCCATCTTCATTGTTTGTATTTACCGCTCTGTGGAAGAATGCTTATTTGCGCAGGCGTGTAGTGTTTCTTTAGAAAGTGACATCGCCAACTACTGGCCTGGCATGCACAATACCGTGTTTTTAGTCGTTTTCGCGGATCCATGTGAACGGGGATCATTTTTACAACATTGTCGTCTGTCCACGAAACCTTTCAAAAATGCAAAGGAAAAACTTTTCCGTTTTTAGTACATCGTTGTCGTCTAAACGTACCCTCAGGCTTCGATCCTGACTTCAAAATCAGATTATGCGCTCCTGACGTTTGCAGTGCATAACCAATCATGTGAGAAGCGATTCACTCCTTGCGAGAAATCTCAGGGCCAGCAAAGCCTTCTCTGCTGGCCTAACATGCCAAATAAATAAATATTTTTCATCCTTTCATTCTCAATAACCTTTTTGCCTATGTATTTTTAATCACTTTCCACTCTTAATTAATCTACAAACAAATAGAGAAAAACGAAAAGTTCATCCAGTCAGAATTTACTCCTTAATGCTTACAACCAAAGTGTGACAACTGTTTCACAATTCGCATGCCTGAAGCAGTGCGTGAGTCTGAGCTCCACCCCCTCAGGCCTTCAGAATTTCCACAGAATCCCTCAACAGTGCAAATGAATGTGCATCTAAAGTCAGATTGTCAGATTCATCAGCCAATCAGATTGATTTATTTGTTCTTGATGGGTGTGATCTTTAGGATATGTCCCGGTCAAGGCCTTCTAGCTGGCCTTGAGTGACGCAATCACGCTTTAAGTGATGTACGTAATTCAAGAGTGAAACGAGTGAGATCTTGCTGAGAAGTCGGCTGCCACAACACCATTGAGAAAGAGATCCTTATGGATTTAAAAACACGAGATGTTCTGCGTGACCGTGTGATTGCTTAATTTATTAAACAGGAAAGGAGGGCTGATTTTCACTTCAAGCAAATTGGTAAGTGCTTTTTGCATTGTTATAGCAACATCAGGAGTTTTCTAAGTGTAAATTAGGCTGCTTGAGCATTCAGTGTCAGATCAAGTTTTGAAAAGTAGAGCTGCATTCCATTCAACTCGGAAAGTCAGATTTTACAACTTCCTACTAGGAAAAGTGCAATGGAATGCATCTTTAAATCAGAATTACAACTTGTAGGCTCGTGCAGAAATTCTCAACTCTGATTTCGCCGAGATGCAGGGGCATGATGTCACACAAACATGTCGACACTCAGGGAGATATACAAAGTAAGTGATAAACATTCACTTTATTAAGTTGAATAAATGAGTTCAAGTTTCCACATTACATGACATTAAAGCTTTTTTAAAAAATGCCTGCAGAAACAGGTGTATAAAACATCATAATCTCTTTTGATAATCGTACACCTGAAGCACAAATGCTAGCGCTGCCGCCTTGTTTATCAGTTGGGTTGCTAGGAGACATCTCTAATGAGAGTCAAACTCCTGCTAAGCTAACGGGAGCATTGCAGTTCCGAATATCGGGGAATGGAATGCATTTATGGTCGGAGATATCAAGTAGGAATATCCCACATCCAGCTTGAATGTAACACAGCATAACCGTGTACCCTGACAAAACGAAATTTATTGCAAGCAACATTTAAATCGCAAATATTATTAGATTTTTCCAGGTTTTATAGACCTCCTTGGTAGATTCATATGAAAAATTATGATTTTTGAATGTCTGCTCGGGAGACGTTCATTTCACAAAACAGTCTGCAGTTAAAATTAGGCTTGCTTGAGCATTAAGTGTCGTTTCAAGTTCTGGCTTTCGTGCGTGGATGTGTTTTTAAAATGTCAATTGGTATTACTAGTTAGCTGAGACATAATGTATGATGCCCAAAGGCATAGGGTGTCTTATTCATTGTGAAATTGTGTTTTCTTAATGGCATGAATCACACTGAAGGCCTAGACTTTAAATGCATGGCCCGCCACTGCCAGTTAGTATATCAAAAAGTGTTTAGACAATGGAATAAACTACTTTGTAAATAAATATGGGATAAAAGGAAACCTTAAAAAGTCTTAAAATTCTTAAGTTGTCAAAAAGGCTTGGAGGACTATAATTCCCAAATTTAATAAATTATTATAAAGCTGCCCAAATTCAACCTATACTGATTTGGATGAACGAAGAATCTAAAGTGAAATGGAGGAAGATGGAAATTTATCAAATGGGGAAACCTATTAGTATATCCCTGTTCCTACCCAAACAAAGCAACAAATTTAAATCAATAGATCATATCTGTATTAATAGTACTTTTAGGAGTTGGTTAGAAAAAAATACAAATTGTAAAATTAGGAAAGATATAGTTAATTTATGAAAAACTGCTCAAGATCCAGATTTCATGCCAAATAGATAAGATAATACATTAACATTTTGGGCAGATATCTGTAAAGTTATCAGCAACTGTTCACTGATAAAGAAATGGATACCTTTTCAAACCTAGCAATAAATATGAGCTTCCAGATTCACTATTTTATTTTTAATCATATACAGGTAAGAAGATATTTATTAACAGAAGTTAAAGTAAAAGAAATAAAAAAAGGAAACGTATCCATTAATACATTTTATAATTGATACATACAACTAATCCAATAAAAATGTTAGGAATTTTAAAGAGTGCACTTGAAAGAGATATACAGGACATTCTGAATAGAAATATAAGTAGGTTGGAGGATGAATTAAAACAAAAATAAAAAATAAAAATACATTCCATACAACTCAATCCAATGTTTGGATGGAATATGCTTGGAAGATACCGATGAGATTTTTTTTTTATAACACCTGTTATTCAAAGTAAATACAATAGCATGGTAAAAGGGGTTTGTTGGAGAAAAAAGGCTCATTACAGTCAAATCTGAGTTACAGTTCTATATGAGTGCTCTAAATTGACAACTTATTGGAATGAAGTGATTCGACAGGTTAATTTAATGTTTGACTGCACAATAGAAATACATCCACAAAAAACATATTTTGTGTAAAATGCCATTGTACTTAAGAAATAAAACTGAACAAAATATATTTAGGGTAATCAGAATAGCAGCTTTGAAACAGATTACAAAAATTTGACTTAAACCAGAACCCCCATAATTACAAAGATGGAGAGAAATGATTTCAGAAATATACCAAATGGAGAAAGTAACATTTAGAATTAATAATTAAAGTCTGGGATGTGAACATAAATGGGATTTGCTTACAAATATTATAAATTAATTTAGATTATTTCCTTCAGATTTTTGATTTTTGAACAAAATTCATTAAAATATGAGGATGGATGTCCTATCTCATTTAATATTTTTAAAAAAAGGAGGTGATGCCTTAACTTTCCACTTTTTTAAAAATAAAATATAACATGTAAATAAATGAATTACACATGTTATTTATAGAAAATGCTGTGAATGGTTATTTGATATGGTTATTCAAAATAACATTGTGTTTTTTGTATTTCTCTTTCTTGATGTACAATTTGTACATTGTCTTTAGTAAAAAAAAAAAAAAAACATGCAAAAATAAAAAGCATAAAAAAGGCTATTATTGATTAATTAAAAAGTGAGCACTTGGAATACTGTATGCAAAAAATGGCATGCAATAATAAGATGAATTTGTTCTTTTTATAAAAGACATTTTGTGTACTGCTTATATTGCTTATATTATTATAACTTCAAGTAAAATACTGTATGTTCATCTCGAGTCCATAAAATAAAGAAGAGGTTTGGGAGGAATTCACCTCTTTCCATAGCAATCTTGAGCTTTTAATATTTTAAAAACTATTTTTTTTTTTTTTTGGAGGTATCATATTAATCCATTTTACTGGCTGTTTTATAGATAGCCTAATATATTACGTTTATATTTTCAAAGATATTTTTTGCTATGGCTAAAGAGGGTAAATGAAAAGCAATTAAATTTTAAATAAAATACAACACTCTATCTGCTGAAAATCTACATTTAGATTCTCAAATAAATGAGAGTCGATTTTGTGGATTTCTACAATTTTTTTTGTAAAGTGTGCTTTAAGAGACACGGGAGTGACTTGATAACATCAGAAATGTCATTTTAAATCAAAATCAAATCACATTTATTGTCACACAGCCATATACACAAGTGCAATGGTGTATGAAATTCTTGGGTGCAGTTCCGATCAATATAGCAGTCGTGACAGTGATGAGACATATACCAATTTACAATAACATCAAATTAACACAACACAATTTAAAGTCTAATATACACATAATTACACACAACACAATATACAAATAATAACATATAATGTACAGTATACAATACACACAATATAGATACACATTATTCAATAAAAATAAAAAAAGTATATATAGTATATATAGAATGTACATTAGGTTGTATTGTACTGTATTGACATTCAGGCTGTCGGCTGATAGTAAGTTGTTAAGACAGAATATAATATAATAATAATTTATGACAGTCCGGTGTGAGATATAAGAGTAAGAGGAATAAAGTGCAGTGCTGATGTATTTTGATCGTGGGAGATCAAGAGTTCAGAAGTCTGATTGCTTGGGGGAAGAAGCTATCATGGAGTCGGCTGGTGTGGGTCCTGATGCTGCGATACCGCCTGCCTGATGGTAGCAGTGAGAACAGCCCATGGCTCGGGTGGCTGGAGTCTCTGATGATCCTCTGAGTTTTTTCACACACCGCCTGGTGTATATATGTCCTGGAGGGAGGGAAGCTCACCTCCGATGATGTGTCTGGCAGTTCGCACCACCCTTTGCAGTGCTTTGCGGTTGTGGGCTGTGCTATTGCCGTACCAGGTGGAGATGCAGCCAGTCAGGATGCTCTCTACAGTGCGGGTGTAGAACCGTGTGAGGATGTGGCGGTTCATTCTAAACTTCCTCAGCCGTCTCAGGAAGAAGAGGCGCTGATGAGCCTTCTTCACAACGACTTCTGTGTGGATGGACCATGTGAGTTCCTCAGTGATGTGGACACCCAGGAACTTGAAGATGCTGACTCTCTCCACTGCTGCTCCATTGATGGTGATGGGACTGTGTTCTCTGTCTTTTCTTCTGAAGTCCACCACAAGCTCTTTGTCTTACTGACATTGAGGGAGAGGTTGTGCTCCTGACACCAGTGTGTCAGAGTGTGCACCTCCTCTCTGTAGACTGTTTCATAATTGTCAGTGATCAGACCTACCACCGTCGTGTCATCAGCAAACTAACCTCTGTAGTTTCGGCCGCGAGAGCTCTCTCCACGAGGGCGGTGTTATTTCCCTCAAAACGAGCATAAAAAGTATTTAGCTCATCTGGGAGAGAGGCAGCGGTGTTCATGGTGGAGTTTTTATTCCATTTAAAGTCCGTGATGATGTTAATTCCCTGCCACATGCTTCTAGAGTTGGTGGTGTTAAACTGTCCTTCAATCTTGTACCTGTACTGGCGTTTTGCTGTTCTGATAGTTTTTCGGAGGGCATAACTGGCTTGTTTATGCTCCTCCGCGTTCCCGGAATTGAAAGCGGAGGTCCGCACATTAAGTGCCGTGCGAACATCGCTATTTATCCATGGCTTCTGGTTCGGGTAGATCCATATTGTTCTGGTCGGAACTACGTCCTCCATGCGCTTTTTGATGAAACACATTATGCTATCAGCGTAAAGCACGATGTCGTCATCAGAGGCGGACCGGAACATCTCCCAGTCCGTGTGATCAAAACAGTCCTGTAGCGTAGAGTGACCAGCACTGGATCGTTCTGAGGGTGGGTGCTTCCTGTTTCAATTTCTGCCTGTAAGTGGGCAGAAGCAGAATGGAAGAGTGGTCCGATTTGCCAAATGGTGGGCGGGGGAGGAATTTGTAGCCATCCCGGAAGGGAGAGTAGCAATGGTCCAAAACCCGGTCCCCTCGTGTGTTGAAACTAATGTGCTGGTGGTATTTTGGTGCAACTGATTTGAAACTGGCTTTATTAAAGTCCACGGTAACAATGAACACAGCCTCAGGGTGTGCGGTTTCCTGTTCACTTATACTCCCATACAGTTCCTTGATTGCCCGGTCTGTGTCGGCTTGCGGGGGAATGTACACAGCTGTGATAATGACCGCTGTGAATTCCCTCGGTAGCCAGAATGGTTGACACAGAAGCATGAGAAATTCCAGATCAGGAGAGCAGAAAGACTTGATAGAATGTACGTTCCTCTGATCACACCAGGATTTGTTGATCATAAAACATACACCATCTCCTCTGCTTTTACCTGAGAGGTCTTTCGCTCTGTCCGCTCGGTGCACAGAGAACCCTGCGGGTTCAATGGCTGAATCTGGAATCTCTGCAGACATCCAAGTTTCTGTTAGGCAGATAATGCAGAAGTCCCTCGTCTCTCGTTGGAAAGAGATCCGCGTTTTCAGCTCGCAGAGCTTGTTATCCAGAGACTGAACATTTGCCAGTAGAATACTGGGTAGCGGGGGTCGATTTGCACGGCGTCTTACTCTGATGAGAACGCCGGCTCTGTTTCCCCTTTTCCTCCTGCGTTTCCGTGGCCGGGCTGCCCAGACAAAGGGCTCCGCTTGCGTGTTTGCAAACAGCGGGTCGGCATTGAGTAATTTGAAGTCTGGTTTACGGTGTGAAATTGCTGAACCAATGTCCAAAAGTGTTTGTCTGTCATAGACAATAAGGCAGACAACATCCAAGACAAAAAACATAAGAATTGTGAACAAAACAAACAAAACACTGCCGTGTTGTGTCGGAGCTCACAACGCAGCAGCCATACTCGGCGCCATCTTGAGTCTTAACATGCTCAAAACAGTGGAGATGATAGTGGACTTTAGGAGAAATTCTCCTGCACTCCCCGTCCTCACCATCCTCATTCAGGTTCCTGGGCTCTACCATCTCTCAGCACCTGAAGTGAGACACCTACATTTTACTCACAGCTGATTGGTTCAGCATCTGTTAGCAATCTGTAATCCAGAATGAAACCTGCTACGGAGCAGGTTAGCCGTGTAGCGTAAATTGCTATGGCGATGAACACCGCTAAAAACCGACCAACTTTCATGGTACTTAAAACCTGGGGTTGAGGCAAACTAAAATAAAACTTACCTGGCTAGCCACCGAAACCGGCTTCATGGTACAGGCCTCTGGTGTAACTGAGTCAGGTTTGGAGTCCTCCTTGCTCGCACACGCTTTTTCAGTTCTGCCCATACATGTTCTATCAGATTGAGGTCAGGGCTTTGTGATGGCCACTCCAATACCTTGACTTTGTTGTCCTTAAGCCATTTTGCCACAAATTTAGGGGTATGCTTGGGGTCATTGTCCATTTGGAAGACCCATTTGCGACTGAGTTTTAACTTCCTGGCTGATGTCTTGAGATGTTGCTTCAATATATCCACATAATTTTCCTTCCAAATGAGGCCATCTATTTTGTGAAGTGCACCAGTCCCTCCTGCAGCAAAGCACCCCACAACATGATGTTGCCACCCCCATGCTTCACAGTTGGGATGGCGTTCTTCGGCTTGCAAGCCTCACCCTTTTTCCTTCAAACATAACAATGGTCATTATGGCTAAACAGTTCAATTTTTGTTTCATCAGACCAGAGGACATTTATCCAAAAAGTCAGATCTTTGTCTCCATGTGCACTTGCAAACTGTAGTCTGGCTTTTTTATGGTGGTTCTGGAGCAGTGGCTTCTTCCTTGCTGAACAGCCTTTCAGGTTATGTCGATATAGATACTTGTCTACCTGTTTCCTCCAGCATCTTCACAAGGTCCTTTGCTGTTGTTCTGGGATTGATTTGCACTTTTTGCACCAAACTATGTTCATCTCTAGGAGACAGAATGCGTCTCCTTCTTGAGCGGTATGATGGCTGCGTGGTCCCATAGTGTTTATACTTGCATTCTATTGTTTGTACAGATGAACGTGGTACCTTCAGGCATTTGGAAATTGCTCCCAAGGATGAACCAGACTTGTGGAGGTCCACAATTTATTTTCTGAGGTCTTGCCAGATTTCTTTTGATTTTCCCATGATGTCAAGCAAAGTGGCACTGAGTTTGAAGGAAGGCCTTAAAATACATCCACAGGTACACCTCCAATTCAGTACACCTCCTATTATAAGTTAATTAAATAACTGCCTAAAGGCTTGACATCATGTTCTGGAATTTTCCAAGCTGCTTAAAGGCAGAGTTAACTTAGTGTATGTAAATTTCATGGCAAGGCAGGCAATGAAGTGACCAGCATCACACCACAAACTCACTCGGAAGTGAAAGGGCTGCTAGGCGACATAGAAACCATCCTGTGTTACAGAGATGTCACGCTCTCGTTCCCAGTTCACAATGACGAGGAAAGCGAGAATCGAATTCTTGACAAATTTAGGCAGGGGTGTCACTCCACAACACACAGATCGACAATTTGCTGGGCATAGACCAAGGGTCTTCAACGGGGTCCGCGGTGGTACCGCATAGGGTCTGCAAATTATTGTTTGATCCACCACCGGCACTCGTAATAACTTGCACGCAAGCGAGAGACAGTACCACCACTCCCTATATGCATATTATGCAGTCTGAGTAGGGCACCAACTCCCTAGGGGGCAACATCTTACCCTAGGGGGGAACCAGAAACATCACCGGCTGCCCTAAATCGCACGTTATAAGTTACTCAAGGACCCGATAGCAGTCACGGAACACAGACCACTGCCTCGTGTTTGCACTTTCTCCTCGTGCTCACACGTCCCTGGCAAGAGCCCTCGAACCTGGATGCCAAATCTTCCTCTTGCAGTAATACTTCCTCATATTCGTGCATCCCGTTTTATTTAATTATGAACTAAATGGAACGCTGAACATTGTTAAAGTTGGATGCAATTAGCCCATTACGAGCCTCCTTAAACACAACGCATATCAGGTTAAGCAGCACTGCAGTAGAGGGTTGCATAAGTAAACGTGTCTGCTTTGGTTTTTCATGGTGTGCGGATGTTAGCCTACAGTTTCTTGTATTATTAGTTGCTTTTTGCTTTCAGAACAATAGCCTATACTTATATATATATATATATATATATATATATATATATATATATATATAATATACACAGTACTGTGCAAAAGTCTTAGGCACTTAAGATGTTTCACAAAAACATTTGTCTTAAGATGGTTATTTATATCTTCAGCTTTAGTGTGTCAATAAGAAAAATACATTTTAGACTCCCAAACATTACTTTTGCAAATAGAAAAGATTAGAATAGAAGAACAGGGTGCTCTGCAAGAGATGGCATTGCCCCCACAAATCCCCCATCTGAACATCGTGTCAGTCTGAGATTACATAAAGAGACAGAAGCAACTGAGACAGCCTAAATAGATGGCGAACTGTGGCGAATTCTACAAGAAGCTTGGTACATCCTATCTGCCAGCAACCAAGAAAAACTGTGTCCAGGTGTACCTAGGAGAATTGGGGCTGTTTTGAAGGCAAAAGTGGTCACACCAAATATTGATTTAGCTTTTTTATGTTTACTCAACTTTGTATGATGTTTATTGATAAATGAAAACTATTTATGGCATTATTTTTTAAGAGATCCTCACTATGCAACATTTTTCACAAGTGCCTAAAACTTTTGCACAGTACTGTATATGCAATATAAATGTCTAAATACTGTATTGTTACTGCTGAGATTATCAAGCTGGCATAGGCTACACTGACAGTGACTGTCAAATCAACATAAAGGTGCATACATTAATTTTTTCCTCATTACAAAGTTTTATTCCTACAGAAATTAACAGTCATTTTGAAACATGTATAAAATCGATCAATAATATGAGATGAAGACTCCATGTATAGGCCTATCAGTAACCTTACAAAAGTTTTTTTATTCTACATGGACAGGTCTGTCTGTGTCTATTTTTTTGAGGGGGTGTGGCACAGTGAAAAAAAATAAAATAAAAAAAAATAGCACTTCATAGCACTTCATGTCACTTCATGTCAAAAAGGTTGCAGTACTCTGCTATAGTTAATGATTATTTTAATGGGTTTGCAATGTAAACATCATAAAATATGTACATACAATAATATGGTACCATATACTGTTTTATAGGCATAAAATGCAACACTCAATTTTCAGACAATATGCAACGGGGGTCCCTGCTCTGTCTCTCTACATACCAAGGGGTCCTTGGCCTGAAAATGGTTGAAGACCTCTGGCATAGACCTTAGTGGCCGGAGCACCAGTTTATGGCATTGAAGTGATCGACTTGAAAGGGAACTGCGTTAACATGAGATTTAAAGAAATCAAGTTATTCTCTGCTTTTGACGTCAAACTGAGAATAGTCATGCACACAAGGTAAAGGTGTTCACCTGCAATGTGAAAACGGGGTACTGGGCAAAAATCTACCCTTGTCAATTGATTTATTCTTTAGATGTTTATGACCTTATGCCAATAAAGGAAAGCCATTTAATGCGTTTATATGACCACACACATTGTCGGCTTATTAAGCATAATCGGAGTAAGAACGTGCATATAATCGTGCTCATTGATATGTAGAACAAATGCTACAACAATACTGTGTCTATAAGAATACAGACTGTTTAGCATTTTGTTCTGGTTGAGCACAAATTAACAAAAGAGGAGTCACACACGACTTCTTTATTAAAAATAAATGTATTCTTTTTTTTATTGTTTTTGACAAACAACTGACTGTAAATAACAGAAAGGATATTAAAAGAGACAAAATCAATGACAAACAGATTGCGTGGATCTCGTCTTTGGACCCGCATTAAAGGGTTAGGTCACCCAAAAATAAAAATTCCCTCATTTCACCATTTACTCAACCTCATGCCATCCTTCTTTCTTCTGCTGAACACAAAGATTTTTAGAAGAACATTTCAGCTCTGTAGGTACATACAATGCAAGTGAATGGTGACCAGAACTCCAAAAGGTCCAAAGAGGAGATAAAGGCAGCATAAATGTAATCCATAAGACTCCAGTGGTTTAATCAATGTCTTCTGAGGCGATCCAATTGGTTTTGGGTGAGAACAGACCAAAATATAACTCATACGATCATGATTTCAAGCTCGACTACTGTTCCTATAGCGGTATCTTGCTCTGCGCATGTGTCAATCACCAGGAAGTGCAATCAAGGTTGAAATCATGATTGTGCCTAGAGACTGCAATGATGAGATGTACAGTAAAAAAGGAGTTACCTTTTGGTCTGTTCACACCCAAAACTAACTGGATCGCTTCAGAAGAAATGGATTAGGTTTATGCTGACTTTATCTCCTTTTTGGAGCTTCAAAGGTCTGGTCACCATTCACTTGCACTGTATGGACCTACAGAGCTGAGATATTATTCTAAAAATCTTCGTTTGTGTTCACCAGAAGAAAGTCATACACATCTGGGATGGCATGAGGGTGAGTAAATGATGAGAGAATTTTCATTTTTGGGTGAACTATCACTTTAAACAGAACAAATCAAACCAAAATGTTACTCTCTTTTTGTGTACCCCTGGGGCCTGCTCAAATACCCCGTCTTACGCCCTTGGAATCGCTATTGAGGCTATTAGTAGCTTTTCTCTAGGCCTGTAATGTAAAAATGAAATATGTTTTTTTTTTTTTTTTTTAGATGACATTCGAATAAAAAAAATAAATAAAAAAACTGAATATGCTTAATTTATACAACAGCTAAATGTCAATTTATGTCAAACTGTGTTTTTTTTTAAATAACTGTGCACTGTACAGTGGGAGCATGAAAATACTGAGTTCTCTATATTCAACATGCAATTGTTGTCACAAATTATAACCACTCAAAACAAACATTCTTTTTACATTTAGTAAAAAGACTTTGAGAATTTGAATAGGAGTAAAATAAAATTGATTAGATCAGTAAAGATATATTTAATGCATATGGGAAACCGATTACTTACATTACCATTTTTATTTCTCTGTAGCAACATATGCATAGTGTCCATAAAATAGAAATCTACAAATAAATTCTGACGATCGCAATTTTGCTGTCAAAATATTTGGATTCTAAATAAAAATAAAAACTCTGATTCTGAGTATAAAAGTGATATTGCTCTCCAGATGGCAGTGCAGAGTATGATTACACAAAGGATACAATTAAATGACCCCTTTAGGTTAATTTCTTCTTTGTATCCTGTTTTCTCTGTGACAGAACAATGATATTAGCATTACACTTAGTCTCAACAAGTCCTTTCTGGACTTTTGGGTGCATCGCCTTGGTTTACTCCTGTAGGAGAGACAGCATTCTGATTTCTGTGTTCCTTTATTTCCTCCTTTTTCTTTCTCTATGTTTTCTTTGACATTGTTTTAAGTGGGCTTGACACTTGACCCTGAAAGGTTTCAGAAAGGGCTTCAGTATCAGAATTTATTTTCTTCCTCTTCTTCGGTCTCACAAGCATTACAGTTTCCTCCTGTTATGCCACAGAGTGGTTTAAGTCAGAATTGCCATTAATAGATACATTTGACCTTTCCCTCTTCTTTTTGCGTTTAGCAATATTTAAGCTAATGGCTGTATTAATTTCCAAATGTTCAATAAGATCACTTGGCCTTTCTTCGATAATTTCTTGTGTAGTTGACTTATCCTCCGCTTCCCATTGACATCAAACCGAGACACAAAACACATGTCCACATCTAAATCAACAGAATCTCTCTTATCCTTTCTCTTCTTTTTCACTGATTTTAATCTAGTTACACTGGGTGATGGACATCCTGTAATTTTCTTTGATTTCTGAATATGCTCAAGATGACAGATCTCAATGTCTTCATTGGGGTGAATCAAATCATTTACTCTCAGTTCTGGAGGTCTATCAGCTATGCAGTCCAAACTTGCATTTGTTGGACTAATTGTTTAGTTTTTTTCCCTTTTCACACATTGTCATTTCAATTACTTTGTCTTTTCTTTTTTGTTCTTCTTGATGCTTCTATGGACATAGAGGTTTCTGACTCAACTGAGTGAACATTTTCTACTTTATGTGAATCTGAATCAAGCTCTGCATTCTCCTGTTCTTTTAATTTGTGCTTTTTCTTTTTTTTCTTTTTAACCGTGCTGTCTGAAACTACGGATATATAACTTTTCTCGAAGAGTTCTGCTGTATTCCCAGACTGTGAGTCTGACACTGTTATTTCAAGTCCAGTGTCATCACCTTGAAATGAACAACTCACATTCCGACTTTTCTTTTTGCGTTTTGCAACACGTAATCTACCTGCTGTATTACTTTCCAAATGTTCAATTGCTCTGTCATCATGTGGCCTTTCTTCAATGATCTCATCCATATCTTCCTCTTGTTCCACTGCTCTCAAACCAATGACATCATCAAACAAAGACACAGAGTTCACTTCCAAACCCAAATGAACAGATTCACCCTGATGTTTCTCACTCCTATCCTTTTTCTTCCTCTTCTTTGCTGATTTTAATGTAGTTACACTAGGTGATCCTGGAATTTCCCATGATGTCTCAATATGCTCAAGCTGATGGATCTCAGTGGCTTCACAGGACTGAACCAAATCATTTGCTCTCATTTCTGGAGGTCTATGGTTAATGTGTTCCAAACTTTCTTTTGATGGGCTAAACGCTGCATCTTTTTTCTTCTTTTTTGTTCTTCTGGATGGCAAAACAGATGTTTCAGACTCAACTGAGTAAAAATGTTCTTCAGTACAAGTATATGAATCAAGCTCTGCATTCTCCTGTTCTTTTAATTTGTGCTTTTTCTTTTTTTTCTGTTTAACCGTGCTGTCTGAAACTACGGATAAATAACTTTTCTCGAAGAGTTCTGCTGTATTCCCAGACTGTGAGTCTGACACTGTTATTTCAAGTCCAGTGTCATCACCTTGAAATGAACAACTCACATTCCGACTTTTCTTTTTGCGTTTTGCAACACGTAATCTACCTGCTGTATTACTTTCCAAATGTTCAATTGCTCTGTCATCATGTGGCCTTTCTTCAATGATCTCATCCATATCTTCCTCTTGTTCCACTGCTCTCAAACCAATGACATCATCAAACAAAGACACAGAGTTCACTTCCAAACCCAAATGAACAGATTCACCCTGATGTTTCTCACTCCTATCCTTTTTCTTCCTCTTCTTTGCTGATTTTAATGTAGTTACACTAGGTGATCCTGGAATTTCCTCTGATGTCTCAATATGCTCAAGCTGATGGATCTCAGTGGCTTCACAGGACTGAACCAAATCATTTGCTCTCATTTCTGGAGGTCTATGGTCAACATGTTCCAAATTTTCTGTTGATGGGCTAATTGTTGCATCTTTTTTCTTCTTTTTTGTTCTGGATGGCAAAACAGAGGTTTCCGACTCAATTGAGTAAACATTTTCTACATTATGAGTATCTGAATCAAGCTCTGCATTCTCCTGCTGTTTAAATTTGTGCTTTTTCTTCTTTTTCTGTTTAACCGTTGTGGTGACCGTGCTGTCTGAAACCACATATAAATTACTTGTTTTCTCCAAAAGTTCTGCTGTATTCCCCGATTGTGAGTCTGACACAGTTTTTTCCAGTCCAATGTCATCACCTTGAAATGAACAACTCACATTCTGACTTTTCCTTTTGTGTTTGGCAACATTTATACCTGCTGTATTACTTTCCAAATGTTCAATTGCACTGTCATCATGTGGCCTTTCTTCAATTATCTCTTCTGTAGTTGACTTCTGTTGTGCAAACACTCTCAGCGTGGTGACCTCATCAAACAGAGACACAGAACTTGCATCCAGATCCAAATCAACTGATACATATTGCTCACTCCCATCCGTTTTCTTCCTCTTCTTCTTTTTCATTGATTTGAATATAGCTACAGTGGGCAATCCTATATTTTCCTCTGAATTCTGTTCAAGCTCATTGGTCTCAGTAAAATAATTCAAATCATTTACTCTCAAATCTGCAGGTCTATAAGCAATGCAGTCCAAAGTTTCGTTTGATGTTTTGTTTACTGCACTACTTTCCTTTACATTTGTTGTTCCATTTCTCTCTTTGTCTTTATTATTCTTTTTTCGTCTTTTGGATGGCAACTCGGTAGTTTGTGACTCACTATGATTCAGTCCAGCGTACTGACTTGACTGAACATTTTCAACACTGCGAGTACCTGAAACAAGCTCTTTATCCTCCTGCTTGTCTAATTTCTGCTTTTTCTTCTTAACTTTTGTGATAACAGTGCTGTCTGTCACCACTGATAAATTACTTATCTCCAAGAAGTCTGCTGATTTGCTGGAGTGTGAAACTGATTCTGCCATTTGCTCTTCACTGGTTCCTTTATCCTCCACTTCACATGATTCTCTTCTGCCTCTGTGTGTCATTTTAAGTCTAGTGATGTCATCGCCTTGAGATGCAGAACTCGCATTCTGACTCACATCAACATTTGTATCACAATGCATCAAATCTAGACGTTTGACAGTAGCTCCTATTTCCTTCTTTTTCTTCCTTTTCAGGAAGCTCGGTCCAACGTGTTTAAACACAGGACTATCTTCTGTTTCCATGGGTATCTCTACCGTTGCCCCTTTTCTGTCCACAAGAACATGTTCACAGAAATTTGAGGAAACATCTCTTATTGGTTCATTAGCTAGTAGTAAATGACCAGTTGCTGGTTGTGTCTCTGTGGTTTCCTCTACATGTGTAACTTCAATATCTTTATGAGACAGTGACCATTTTTTTCTTCTTTTACTTTGGCAATTGATTTCAGAGAGCAGTTCAGTATGTGGCTCCACAGAATTCTGGCTGGTCTCTTGGGATTCAGAGTGTTTGGTGCTGCTAGCACACACAGCAACTTCTGCACTGACAAATTTATCCAGTCTGTCTGTCTTTTTTACCTTGATCACATTATCTAATGGCATGTATAAATCCAGAGAGCCGATTTCACTGTTATCATCAGTATATTGAGTATCATTATGTACTGAAATGTCTCCCCCTTGGGGTGGAGAGCAGGAATTGCTTTGTGCTCTAGACCTCACTTGCATCATATCAGTCGCTGCTTCTGTAAATGCCTCTACAGAGTTCAGTCTCTGTGTCTCCTCAATTACCCACAAATGACCTCCATCTGAAGCTTTAACACCAGAGTTCACAGCAGAACTTATGATCTGCTGAATAAGTGGTTGTCGCAAATGAGCAGAATCTGAGAGCTCTGAGAGAATCTGCTGCACCTCAGGTTCCTTAAGGAGAGGGACACTAAGAGACTTGGAGGAACAAACAGAGTGTTTTTTGGCTGCTGCTTTGCATTTCTTTTTTGATTGCGAAAATTCATTCATTGCATTTTTCTGGGTCTGCGGTAGATGGCTAGTATTTTTGAGCTTTGAGCTAGCATTTGTTTTTCTTTTGACGATCATCATTGACGCGTTTTTGATGTGTTTTTCATCCTCCACATGTTCTATGGGTTGTAACAGATCAGGGACCTGAGATGAAGGCATTACAGCTTTCCTCCTCTTCAGGATGGATTGCGGGCGCCATGTTTGTGTAGGCCTTGTATTGAATTTTGGAACAAAAACAGCTTTATCCTGAAACAAACCCAAGCCAAATCAACAGATTAGTACATATTGTATAGTTCTGTAAATTTTTCTGACAACAAGGTAACAAAGAAAAATATCTTTATCAGAAATGCAAGATACTATTTTTCTTTTTTTTAATCCCCTTTTCTCCCCAATTTGGAATGCCCAATTCCCACTACTTAGTAGGTTCTCGTGGTGGCACGGTTACTCACCTCAATCCGGGTGACAGAGGACAAGCCTCAGTTGCCTCCGCTTCTGAGACCGTCAATCCACACATTTTATCACATGGCTCGCTGTGCATGACACCGCGGAGACTCACAGCACGTGGAGGCTCATGCTACTCTCCGCGATCCACGCACAACTTACCACGCGCCCCATTGAGAGCGAGAACCGCTAATTGTGATCACGAGGAGGTTACTCCATGTGACTCTACCCTCCCTAGCAACCGGGCCAATTTGGTTGCTTAGGAGCCCTGGCTGGAGTCACTCAGCACAACCTGGATTCGAACTCGCGACTCCAGGCGTGGTAGTCAGCGTCAATACTCGCTGAGCTACGCAGGCCCCTCTGCAAGATACTATTTGAGATTTATGGTTTTTGAACAGTAATGGAAATCAAAAACACAAAAACTAATCAAGTCATATTTACACACCACAACTGTGACTTCATGATCACTGTTTCGCTCATCCACTTCTGAGTCACTGTTTAGCCTGAAACAAATTTAATTTGTCATTGATTTTATATATCCATCCATTATATATATATACAGTATATGTTATATATTTAGTTGGGAAATGTGAGCCCTTTTAATTTAAAACTTACTCAGGCTCCAACATCCATGAACTGAGTGTTATTCCTGTATTCATATAACCCTTCTCAAATTTCTTTATGCATTTGAGGAACCCTCCAATTTCTGAGTTCTAAAAAAGATATAATACCATTACATTAACATAACAAACATTAATATACACAACATAACATACAGTAAAATGATATAAATATTATTTAGGGGTGTAACGACTCATCTCATGATTCGGTTTGGTTCATACTGAATTCACAATTTGGTTCAGCTAACGATACTTTAAACAAAGCCTGAATCAATATTATTTGATTACTTTTAAGACATACACAAAACAGTTCCTTTAAAACTTAATTTAAAATACTGTTTATTAAAGTACACAATGATCCATCTTAAAATATATATATATATATATATATATATATATATATATATATACACACACACACACACACACACACACACACACACACACACACACACACACACACACACACACAGGGACTAAAAATCAGACCAGAATAGGGCAATGATGACACCAGAATAAAAATATTCACAATTCTCCTTCATACATTTATACAAATATTCCAAATTCATATTTTATTTTTCTAAAATAGTACTGTTGTCACTGATTACTGATCAAAATATTATTTTCAAAAAATATATTTTAATGGAAATGCATTACATTTGACATTAGGATTATATTCACCCATAGCATTATTATACATAATATTCAGCATCATATATAGTAGATTAATATATCACTTTAATTAAACCTCTGTTAACCTTAATTTTCCTTCATGCAGAGCAGATTCACTCTCACGCTTCAAGCGGACATTTGATCCCTCACGCTGAAAAGGCATCTCTCTCACTCCTGGTGCTCCCTGTATTAAATTTGCTTAAACGGTTAGGGAAAAGCATCTAAAATGCAAAAGGCTGCAAATATTGTAGTGTGCTTTCTCCGACATTACATATTAAATCATATAGATAATTTACCTTTAGGATCACTGACTCTTGTGCGCTTCCATCAGAATGAAGCAATATGAGATGATCAATTTCATTATATCACAGTTCTGATCACAAAGTGATCACAATATGATCCCTTCTCAGATGTTAACTGCAATTGCAGTAAACTTGAATCACGTTACAGAGCAAATTAACTGTCAGCGGTCTATCTGAATCCATGGTAAACGATGGAGGATTGTGCTTCTTCAATTAACATCATGATTTAATATACAACATCTATAACACCTCATTATGGTTTATTTATAGAAATTATACCAATACATCATCATGATTTAATACATAACGTCCATAACACATCATTATGTTTATTTAGAGAAATGATACCAATACATGATGTATTGGCCTATGCTGACTTCACCCTATGTTGTTAAACCTTTTGTTGGTCAAAACTGAGATGTTTAATTGGTTGTAATTAACATTTTTATTGATTCATATACACATGACAGAAAAACTCAACACATATACGAAGAATCAACATTTTACATTTAAACCCCACTAATACAATCCCACCCTGACCCCCAACGAACACCCTTGTGGCCCACATAATAACACATACACACACAATCCAAAAAAATACAAAATAAATAAATAAATAAAATAATAATAGTAATCATACATGATTAAACTAAACTACACTCTCCAGGCGGCCTGGGTAGCTCAGTGGTAAAAGACGCTGGCTGCCACCCCTGGAGTTCGCTAGTTCGAATCCCAGGGCGTGCTGAGTGACTCCAGCCAGGTCTCCTAAGCAGCCAAATTGGCCCGGTTGCTAGGGAGGGTAGAGTCACATGGGGTAACCTCCTCGTGGTCGCTATAATGTGGTTCGTTCTCGGTGGGGTGTGTGGTGAGTTGAGCGCGGATGCCGCGGTGGATGGCGTGAAGCCTCCACACGCACTGTGTCTCCGTGGCAATGCGCTCAACAAGCCACGTGATAAGATGCGCGGGTTGACGGTCTCAGACGCGGAGGCAACTGAGATTCATCCTCCGCCACCCGGACAGAGGCGAATCACTACGCGACCACAAGGACTTAAAAGCGCATTGGGAATTGGGCATTCCAAATTGGGTGAAATAAGAGAGGGGGACATCTATAGGGAGTGACTGTAGTAGGTAGCTGAATTTTGGAATGCACTTCATTTTAATAACATTAACCTTCCCAATCATCAATAAATGTAATGAAGCCCACCTGTCCACATCGCTCGAAAACCTTTTTATTAACGGGTCAAAATCAACTAACTAAATCAGACAAATTTGCTGGGAATAAAATACCCAAATTCTTAATGCCCTGTTTGGGCCACTGGAAGGTGCCCGGCTGAAAAGCTGTTACCAGGCAGTATGCTGTCAGAGCCAAAGCTTCAGATTTAGACCAATTGACTTTGTATCCTGAGAACTTGGAAAAGGATTTAATAATTCTGTGGAGGCAAGGCTTAGATCTAGTAGGGTCTGAGATGAATAATAAAATATCGTCTGCATAAAGCAGAAGCTTATGCACCACACCTCCCACCATCACCCCTGGAAAATCATCCTCCTTTCTTATCGCAGCTTCTAATGGTTCCAGGGCAAGACAGAACAATAATGGGGAAAGAGGGCAACCCTGCCGAGTGCCCCTATCCAGAGTAAAATAATCTGAAATTAATCCATTTGTTTGTACCGCTGCTACAGTGTCTCTAAAGTAACTTAATCCAACCAATAAATGTACTACCAAACCCATACATTAACAAAATCTTAAAAAGATAATCCCATTCTACCATATCAAACGCCTTTTCGGCGTCAAGTGAGATGGCAGCGACCGGAGACTGATCATTCACCACTGACCACATGATATTGATGAAACGCCTAATATTATCAGAAGAGCTACGGCCCCGAATAAACCCCACCTGATCTATATGTATAAAAGATGTCATAACTTTACTTAACCGGTTAGCCAAAATTTTTGACAATATTTTAACAACTAGCTGAATCAGGGAAATTGGACGGTAACTTTTACACTCGCTTGGATCTTTGTCCTTTAAGAATCAGACTGATCTGGGCTTGTGTCATGGTTGGCGGAAGATTTCCATTCTTTAATGATTCTGTATAAACTTCTAACAAAAGTGGAGTCAGTTCTGTAGCATAAGATCTAAAAAATTCTGCGGCAAAACCATCTGGCCCTGGAGCCTTGCCTGTAGGTATGGCCTTAATTACCTCTTCAAGTTCCTCCAAGGTTATCTCAGAATCAAGATAATTTTTTTGCTCAGTCGTCAATTTAGGGAGCTCTAATGGTTCCACAAAGTTTCTAATATTTTCATCAGTAGACGAAGATGTGGAACTATAGAGATCAGAGCAGAATTCTTTAAAAGCTTTATTAATATCAATGACTGAGGTAAATATTTCACCACCAGCAGATTTCACTAAGGGAATGGTAGAAAAAGACACTCTCTGCTTTATATATCTAGCCAAAAGCTTTGTCCGCTGACTCAAAATATGACTGTCTTGCCCTGAACAACCAAAACTCGACTTTCCACAACAAAATAGCATTATATCTGTATTTTAATCGAGTCAATTCTCTGAGAACCACCTTAAGTGCCTCCCAAGTCACAGCCACAGAAGATACTGAGAACCAGTTGGTCTCCATATAAACACTGATTTCAGTCTTTAACATTTGTTGGAAATCAGGATTTTGCAAAAGGGATACATTAAAGCGGCAACTATATGATTTATTTTTCTCCGTATGTGGCAACACCTCTAAATTCACCAGGGCGTGAATAAATCTTATGGACTGATGAAAAAAAATGTATAGTCCCTACCAAATGGGTTCAAAAATCTCCAAATATCTGTAAGACCAAGATTTTCACACATCCTGTGAAGCGTCAGTGTTGGTCTAGGGGGCTTACACACTTTTGCTTCACTATAATCAAGGACTGAATCCATCAAAAGATTAAAGTCTCCTCCCAATATCATATCATGAGGGGTGCCAGCGGCTTGCAACATCCCCTCAAGATCTATAAAAAAGCCCTGATCATCAGTGTTAGGTGCATAAATATTAGCCAAAATCAACCTTTGCCCCTGAATTTCTCCTAAAACAATAATGACTCTTCCTAATTGATCTTTACTCTGTTTAAGACATTTTAAATGTAGATGTTTATTTATCAATGTAATGACTCCCCTGCTCTTACCTGAGCCAGCACTAAAGAAAACATGTCCATCCCATATCTTCCCAAATTTTTCAACTTCCTGTGGGGAAAGATGCGTTTCTTGAAGAAACACTATATCATATTTCTTACGTTTAAGATATAACATTCCTTCTTTTTTTGGGGTGTCCCAACCCATTTACATTCAACGTGGAGAGGGATAACCTACTCATATTAACATTTGACATATTGATTTAATAAAATAAAAAAAAAATTTTGTGTCAAAAACAAGATTATACAGACCACATTCCCCATTAGTACAACAATCAAACCCCGAACTTCCCCCCGAACAAAACAAACAGAAGAAAGAAAAACGTGTGCATTAACCCCGCGAACGACAGCACCAACTGGCGTCCATCCCTCTAAACTCAAAAGGTCCATGTATGCCTACGAGAGCCCCCGCAACAACTTTGCCAACGGATTGCTCAAGTCCGGTGCTTCTATACAAATTTTGTGAAGCAAAATTACATATCAGAAAATACTTTGTAAAACAGACCCCAGCCAACAGGCACAGTAAACACAAAGAACATGTAGATTCATTCACAGAACTGTCTCAAAGGTGTGTTCCTCCACAAAACAAACTCCAGCTGGTATGAAGACGTTCAGTTTCCTCGGACAGACAAACAATTGTTCAGTGAGCCGGCTGTTTATGAGTACGGCAGATGACGTAATCATTCTAATGTCCCTTAAAAATATTCCACAAAAACAATCTCCCGCCAACAAGAGGCATAAGCACAAGGAACAAACAGATCCATCCACAACTGTCCTGAAGCAGTGTTATTCAACAAAATACGCTCCAGCCGCTAGGCGGTACCATCACAAAAAGAAACAAAACAGGCATCCCAGTTCCTTGGATGATCAAGAGCCAAACTCACTCAGAGGTCGTGCAAAAAAAAAAAATAAATAATACACCATGACTTACTCAGCCCGTCAACTTCATAAAAGATGTCCTTTATGTGCGCATGTAGATATTTTGCGGTTATCCATAGTGACCACTCAATCTGGCCTGGAACTTCAGTGTAAAAACGATTTTCCGTCAATGCAAATGTTTCTTGAAGGAAGTGTCATTCCACAAAACAAACGCCAGCCGCTAGGCGGAGCCAACGCAGAAAGAAACAAAAAATGGCACCCAGCTTCCTCAGACAACCGAGTGTATGTTCAGCGAGTCAAACCACTAATATAAGAAACATCAAATGGCTAACTCACTCCAATGTATTTATGAAGGAGAGTGCCTGTTTTGGACATGTAAATACTTTGCGACCATCCTTCGTTTCTATTCTCAGTTTGGCCAGAAACATCAATGCAAAAGCGATCTTCCGTTGATGTAAAAGTTTCTTACATTCCTTGAACCGATTGCATTTCTCTCGTCAAATTCGCAAAGTCCAAGAACAAGAAAATATTGTGATTATTCCAAGAAAGCTTTCCTTTGCTCCTCGCCTGAAGCAACACGAGATCTTTATCAGATGATCTCAGAAATTTTGCCAGGATTGATCCCTCAGCAGATCCGCAAGCCAGGACTCTGTGAGCTCGCTCCATTTCCAGTTTATGGCCTGTTATGTCGAGCAGACTCTGGACGAACTCGTCCAGGAATTTCACCATATCTCTGCCCCCCTCATGCTCAGGAATTCCAACAATCCCTATATTGTTCCTTTGGCTCATATTTTCAAGATATTCCAGTTTTTCCAAAATGTGTTCCAAGTCTGTTTTGAACACGGGCGGATTAGAGGATAATTCCCTTTCCGATGACTCCAGATAATCGATCCGTTTCTCAACATCTGCCACTCTTGTGACCAACTCAGAGAATTTTGTTTCCATCGCCGTAATCGATCGATGTATAACAGCGAGATCCTCCAAGTCAGCAACAACTTTCGTCAGCATCACCGAGATGTTGGACAGTTGATGCTGAATTTCATCTCCTGACGTGCTTTCCAAATCGAGTCCCTGGCTCGCGGCCTGTTCGGGGGTGTCAGCTTGAGCACGTAAGTGTTTTTTAATGTCTCCAGAGTCTGAGGATTTTGACTTCTTTGCCATGTTTACCTCAAAGAGCAAATACACTATATTGCCAAAAGTATTCGCTCATCTGCCTTTAGACGCATATGAACTTAAGTGACATCCCATTCTTAATCCATAGGGTTTAATATGACGTCGGCCCACCCTTTGCAGCTATAACAGCTTCAACTATTCTGGGAAGGCTTTCCACAAGGTTTAGGAGTGTGTTTATGGGAATTTTTGACCATTATTCCAGAAGCGCATTTGTGAGGTCAGACACTGATGTTGGACGAGAAGGCCTGGCTCGCAGTCTTCGCTCTAATTCATCCCAAAGGTGCTCTATCGGGTTGAGGTCAGGACTCTGTGCAGGCCAGTCAAGTTCTTCCACACCAAACTCGCTCATCCATGTCTTTATGGACCTTGCTTTGTGCACTGGTGCACAGTCATGTTGGAACAGGAAGAGGCCATCCCCAAACTGTTCCCACAAAGTTGGGAGCATGGAATTGTCCAAAATCTCTTGGTATGCTGAAGCATTCAGAGTTCCTTTCACTGGAACTAAGGGGCCAAGCCCAGCTCCTGAAAAACAACCCCACACCATAATCCCCCCTTCACCAAACTTCACAGTTGGCACAATGCAGTCAGACAAGTACTGTTCTCCTGGCAACCGCCAAACCCAGACTCGTCCATCAGATTGCCAGATGGAGAAGCATGATTCGTCACTCCAGAGAACGCGTCTCCACTGCTCTAGAGTCAGTGGCGGTGTGCTTTACACCACTGCATCCGACGCTTTGCATTGCACTTGGTGATGTATGGCTTGGATGCAGCTGCTCGGCCATGGAAACCCATTCCATGAAGCTCTCTACGCACTGTTCTTGAGCTAATCTGAAGGCCACATGAACTTTGGAGGTCTGTAGCGATTGACTCTGCAGAAAGTTGGCGACCTCTGCGCACTATGCGCCTCAGCATCCGCTGACCCCGCTCTGTCATTTTACATGGCCTACCACTTCGTGGCTGAGTTGCTGTCATTCCCAATCGCTTCCACTTTGTTATAATACCACTGACAGTTGACTGTGGAATATTTAGTAGCGAGGAAATTTCACGACTGGACTTGTTGCACCGGTGGCATCCTATCACAGTACCACGCTGGAATTCACTGAGCTCCTGAGAGCGGCCCATTCTTTCACAAATGTTTGTAGAAGCAGTCTGCATGCCTAGGTGCTTCAATTTATACACCTGTGGCCATGGAAGTGATTGGAACACCTGAATTCAATTATTTGGATGGGTGAGCGAATACTTTTGGCAATATAGTGTATGTAATTGGTTGGGGTGTGACGATACATTTAGCTCACGAGATGAGATGATACACGATACTGGGTTCACGAGAACGAGACGATATTTTAACACTATATACACTACCGGTCAAAAGTTTTGAAACACTTTATTATAATTGTTTTTTTTTTCACATTTTAGAATAATAGTAAAGTCATCAAAACTATGGAATAACATAATTGGAAATATGGGAATTATATTGTGACTAAACAAAATCCAAAATAAATCAAAACTGTGTTATATTTTAGTATCTTCAAAGTAGTCACCCTTTGTCTAGAATTTGCAGACATGTACTCTTGACATTTTCTCAACCAACTTCTTGAGGTATCACCCTGGGATGCTTTTTAAACAGTAATGGAGTTCCCATCTATGTTGGGCACTTATTAGCTGCTTTTCTTTATTATTTGGTCCAAGTCATCAATTTCAAAAAACTTTTTTTTTTAAATAAATTTTAGATTTATAATTAAATAAATTAATATGGTGGCACAATTATATTTGTGTCTACAAAACTAATTTCAAACATTTAATCATACGCCTTCAGATCAAAAGATTTTTAAGATCATGAGAAACATTTCAGGCAAGCGTTTCAGGCGGTAGTGTATATGACTGCAAAAATAGTCTTTTATTCGACTGAAAGTCACAAAATGCAAAACAATGCAGGTGCATTTTGAAATGTTTTAACTA
This sequence comes from Myxocyprinus asiaticus, assembly GCF_019703515.2. Classification (NCBI taxonomy): domain Eukaryota; kingdom Metazoa; phylum Chordata; class Actinopteri; order Cypriniformes; family Catostomidae; genus Myxocyprinus; species Myxocyprinus asiaticus. The sequence goes on from NC_059346.1 coordinate 48,443,611, forward strand.
ATCATCTTGCAATGAATGTCACTTCAGTTCTACTTTCTTAGTAAGAATTATCATATGCAGTAAAAGACAGAACAACATGCAAGCACTGTAAAAGTTTTTGCCACAAACTGAACTTATTAGTTGAGAGCTGCGGTGGTTCTGTAGGTGTCTTTGCATAGTGCTTGTGTTAGCCGCGGTGTACGGCACTATTTTCTTACAGTGCTTACATATTGGCTGTGTCTCGTTTGGAAGGCTGAGTCCTCTGGAGGTCGTATCTGTCGGCCGCATACGTCGTCGAGGCTGTCTCGTTTCATTTTTTTTTTTTTTTATTGGGAATGCAAAAAAGGTTAACAGTTGTATAAATGTAAGTGCATGTACATAAAAGGCATTGACAATAGATATAAAAAAAAAATAAATAAAATAAAAAATGAGACAGTCTCGACGTATGCGGCCGATAAATGCGTCCTCCGGAGGACGCAGCCTTCCAAACGAGACACAGCCTTTGTTCGTGTCTTGTCTGTCACTCTGTTGCCATTTATTGTTTCCATCGGGTCCCTAAAATGCTGCCACACAAACGATTTAAAAGTGGCGGGGGCATCTTCTATGCTAATTTCACCCTCACACATGGTCATGCTGATATCGTGAGACAGCTTTTCACCTCAACGAGAAATATTGTCACGTTTTAATATCGCAAGATCTCGTGGCATGAGATCTCGTCACACCCCTAGTAATTGGGTGTATGGAATCTCACCACATTATAACATGAAAATAATTAAAAAACTAGCAAAGTGCGCAGAGCTCGTGATTCACACGTCTGCTTCTCGTACGGCGTCCCACACGAGATGTTTAATTGGTTAAATCAAACTATTTTATATTGTGATTTTTTTAAACCCATGATGCAAACCGTCGCATTTTTGTATTGCGATAGATCATGGCACAATATTTCGTTACACCCCTAGTGTTACTAAAACATACCTCTATAGGACTGACAGCATGGCTGACACAGTGAGCGTGTTTACATACACAATCTTACACTGATTATGCTTAATAAGCTGACAATGTGTATGGTAATATAAACACCTTAAACGATAAACTGTTTAAACAAAAACCATCTAACACAGGTAGATTTTTCCTCATTACTTTGATTTCACATTGCATGTAAATGCCTTTACTGCTGTCCTAACTGGTTTATCCAATGTGCACAAGTGCTGTGTGCACGACTGTTCATAATTTGACAATAAAAGCAGGGAATACCCAGATGATTTCCAGTCTCATATAAACGCGGTTTTCTAGAATTGTCTGTTATTTTTTTGAATAAGCTGATTTTTGGTAGTTATCGACGTATCGGTGTGGATGTATATTTGTAAACGCAGCAATAAAAACTCAAAAACTTGTCTGTCATCCTTCATTTACAATCGGGTCAATAAGTCTCACAGTACATTGAACATCTGGAATTCAAAATGTAAATTTAAACCTGGAAATAATTTTTATTTAAAACATATGTAAATGAAGAAATATTAAATTCGGTATAGGGACATCCCTATTTTTGGGTGAACTATCCCTTTAAAGGGATAGTTCACCCAAAAATGAAAATTCTCTCATTATTTACTCACCCTCATGACGTCCCAGATGTGTATGACTTTCTGTCTTCTCCAGAACACAAACAAAGATTTTTAGAAGAATATTTCAGCTCTGTAGGTCCATACAATGCAAGTGAATGGTGACCAAAACTTTGAGACTCAAAAAGCACATAAAGGCAGCATAAAAGTAATCCATACGACTCTAGTAGTTTAATCCATTTCTTAAGCATTATGATACGTGTGGGTGAGAAACAGATAAATATTTAAGTCCTTTGTTACTATAAATTGTCCTCCCTTCCCAGCAGGTGGCAATATGCATGAAGAATGCAAATTGCCAAAAACAAAAGAAGAATGTGAAAGTGGTGATTGATAATAAAAAAGGACTTAAATATCTGTTTCTCACCCACACGTATCATAATGCTTAAGATATGGATTAAACCACAAGAGTCGTATGGATTACTTTTATGCTGCCTTTATGTGCTTTTTGAGCATCAAAGTTCTGGTCACCATTCAGTTGCATTGTATGGACCTACAGAGCTGAAATCTTCATTTGTGTTCAGCAGAATAAAGAAAGTCTTACACATCTGGGATGCATGAGGGTGAGTCAATGATGAGAAAATTTTCATTTTTGGGTGAACTATACCTTTAAGCTAACAATCTAAGTTTAAACAAAAATAAGAAATAAGACAAATGCAAAACAGAAGCATTTCCACAAATGGCCTCAGACCTTTGGCTCCCACTGTAGGAGATTATCCATTTATAAACCAATACTAGATACAACAATTTACAAAAAGACACAAAAATTATCATCACCCCACCTCTAGAATTTGGTGCTTCTTTAGGGACAGGCGCTGTCTTCTTTTTTGCTTCAATAAAAATGGAAAAAGTGCTCTTTTAGGGTGTTGAATGTGCTTTGAACCGGATGGTCCAGAGCTTTTTCCTTTTTTTGGGAGCTCTGTATGCTGACGGTGACCTCCACTTCCCTCCTCAGATTCAGTGGCTTGATCCTCTGAACCTCTCCTGCTGTTCCTTTCACTCTCTTCAGAAGAATCATCATTGGCGATGGACTCTGGTCTATCTGTTGATTTGCGTCGCCTTACAGTTCTGACCGCTGAAGTTACAGACTGTGTTAAAAACAGACTTTCACCAGAGTCACTGAAAAAGAGGATGCAAAAGGATGCAGGGGATGTATGAGAGATGCAAAAGTGAATAATTTCAGAATAATAAAACCATGTTTGTGATTTCTGGAACGCATCTGCCATTGAAACATTATCTTAAAAGTGTTATTTGATATGTATATAATTAGATGATTTGATAAACTAACTAAATTAAACTAGCCACTAAAATGATTCCAGTGTGTATACAGCTGCAGGAATAATGTATGTACAATAACATCTCGTTTACTGCACTTTGTTTTCGTGACACTGTAAACTTTTTGTAACATTATTTTCCCCCTGCAACTGTAAAAACACAAAGAGAAACAAAATAGACGCATGGTTATTTCCTATGAGAAGTCCTTTACCTGTCTGACGGTGTCTTGTGGGATGAAGCATCTCTGTTCTCAAAGGTGCTGCTAACAGGTCTGACGTCATCAGGTGGAGGAGTTTCGAAGAACAGCTCCGCGCTCGGGTCAAGATCTACAAACTTCTCTAGCGGTACGATCCGCTGCGTGTTCGGCGACTGAATCTGCGTTATGTCGTCTTCGCTCGTGAAATCCATGTTTTTTTAAACTAAGTAAAGTATCCCAGCGGAACCGTCATGCGTTATAGCAAGCGAGGCTGATTTGATGTAATACAGGTTTAAAGGATTTAAGTACTCTTGACAGGCGCTTTTAGGAATGCGATGTTCCTGCAGCTGATTAATAAGTCTGAACATAAAAGTATTGGTAAAGAGAGAAATTAAATAATAAGCGCTAAAGCTTTTATCTGCATACCACGTGGGTCTTGTTTTCATGGCACTGCCGTAATGCAGCGCTGCCCCTTCTTCTTCTTCTTCTTCTTCTTCTTCTTCTTCTTCTGAGGTTTATTAGCGGTTGGCAAAAAAGCTTTTGGTATATTACCGCCACCAATTGGACAGGAGTGTGGAGCACCGAAAGTAAGGAAAAACTAAAATAAAAAATATGTATTTAATCACGATCTGTTCATTATTTGTTATGTGTGCATGGTGTTTAAATCCTGTTATAAAAGCCTGTTTATATAAAGTATATACATTTTCTTGTCCTGGAATACTTTTAAGAAGACTTTTGCATTGTGATGTTAACTACACCAATAGTTTTAATTTTTCCTTAACTTTAGATCTTTCATTTTCATATGCTGTACGGTGAAGGAGCACATGCTCAACTGTCGGAACTTGGTTGCAATATATGCATTGTCCTGTTTTATGTTAGTTCCCCTATTACAAATAATGAAAGATTTAGACAGACTGCAGGGGCGCCACTTTGTTTTGAAAAGTGGTGGGGCCATTTATTTGTTTTTGTTTTTGTTTGTTTTGTTGGGGTTGGGGGGGATATGTCAACAAAGTGGTGAAACTCATGAATATTAATACAGCCTGTATCAAATTGACTAATTTCTTGTGTAATACACAAAGAAATAGATATCCTGTAATAGTAAACTTATATCGATATGAAATAATCATAAAAATATAATTTATGGAAGTGCAAAAAAAAAAAAAAAAAAGAAGAAGAAGAAAAATGAAGAAAAAAAATACACTATTACGTCTCTAATGCCCCTGTACACCTTTGGTACTATATAATATATATATATATATATATATATAAACAGACTTATATATACAGTACTGTGCAAACGTTTTAGGCACTTGTGAAAAATGTTGCAAAGGGAGGATCTCTTAAAAAATAATGCCATAAATAGTTTTCATTTATCAATTAACATCATACATAGTTCAGTAAACATAAAAATGCTACATCAATATTTGGCTTGACCACCTTTGCCTTTAAAACAGCACCAATTCTCCAGGTACACCTGAACACAGTTTTTCTTGGTTGTTGGCAGATAGGATGTTCCAAGCTTCTTGGAGAATTCGCCACAGTTCTTCTATCTATTTCAGCTGTCTCAATTGGTTCTGTCTCTTTATGTAATCTCAGACTGACACGATGTTTAGTGGGGGGATTTGTGGGGGCCATGACATCTGTTGCAAGGCTCCCTGTTCTTCTATTCTAATCTTTTCTATTTGCAAATGTAATGTTTGGGAGTCTAACATTTATATTTCCTTTTGACACACTGAAGCTGAAGATATAAATAACCATCTTAAGACAAATGCTTTTGTGAAACATCTTAAGTGCCTAAAACCTTTGCACAGTACTGTATATACATATATCATTAAAGTTATTTTGACTGTTCTGCCGGTTCCCGCCTCCTTCTTGACCATCCTGAACCCATTACACTGGTGCCGAAACCCGAAAAAAAAAAAAAAGGACAGATGCGCTGTCGTGGAGTCCTTGCCGCTGCCGTCCACCAGAGGAGGAGCGGCTGTCATCCGCCAGAGGACCATGCGACAGCGTGTCCGGGGACCGGCGAGCGAGTTTTTCTCTCTCTCTCCTCTCTCTGTCTCTCCCCCTCACTCTTTCCCTCTACCCTCTCCCTCCCCTCGTCTCTCCCAGGGCTCCAGAGAGGCAGGGAAGACCTGCCGGCAGTAGGACGGCCAGAAGGGCAACACCTCCCCACCAGGAAGGGAGGGGAGTACATCATGCCAGAGGTTTCCCTGGCCTGAATCGGGTGGTGGAGGAGTGTGACGAGGGGGAGGGCCTGGCCTGGCCATGAGGGTGCATGACTGGCACTGAGTCACCTAATCAGCCGGGAGGGGGATAAAGATGAGCCAGGGGCACCAGTTCGAGAGAGACACACGTGTCCGCTGTGTGTGTGCGTCTATGTGTTTTATGTTATGTTTCAGTTCTTTTATGTCATTAAAGTTATGTTGACTGTTCTGTCGGTTCCCTCCCCCTCCTTGCCCATCCTGAACCAGTAACAAAAATGAATGTCAATTAATATCAAGCATAACAATATGATATCAACACATTACTATTACAAATACATGTAACTTAAAAAGAAAGCTCAGGCTCACAGTCTTGGCAGATTTAGGGTTCAATCACACCGAATGCATACTTGCTCTAAAAAAAGCTAATCACTGCCACGAGACGTGTTTTTTTTTAACAGTTGGAGTTCTGTTTTTGTTTTTTGACACATTATCTAAAAAAACATGCCGCTCCTGCACGAGACGTATCCCAACTGTCAAAAATGTCTGTCTAGCCTAGCGTATGATTACATAGGAAAAAGACTGTTAGAATGTTAGAATACTGCTATATTTTGTTCTCCAAAAAAATAGAGCGCAAGTAAAAATCCCATATTTTTTTCCATAGACGAATTGATTTTCAACAATAACTTATAAACCTTCATAGACAGACCTGTGACAGACGTGTGCCCTGGATCGCCACCATGCATGGTAGACTGGAGCTATTAGTAAATACAGAATTGTCCAACATTTCCTTCGTATTCCACATCACATAAATATACATACACACCCCTTGTCTACTGCAAAGCCAATATATATATATATATATATAGTTTTTTTTCTCCCCCTTATTATTACATCTCTACACATATTAATGTTAGTATACATATATCAAAATATATATACAAAAGTTAATTTGCTAAAGTTGTACCATATACCCACCTTTTATTTGTTCAACAGGTTTCTTAAAAGAAATCTCCAAGGTTGTTCGTTGATTTTATATGCTTCCGTTGAAGCCATCAGTCTGTGTTATTTCAAATTTATTGTTTTAAAATGAAGTGTAATAGCAGAATTCCTGGTGGACAACTACACTACCCATGGTCCAGCAGAGAGAGATCCACCAGAGAACCACAGCCAACAAAGCACACGAAACGAGCCCAGCAGAGACCGCCCAATTCCATGATGCACTGTGAATGATGTAATCGAGTCGGTCTCCCTACACCCTTAAACTACTTATATATTTGTACATATCGGTATATTTTTCAGTAAACTTAGAATATATTATTTACAGTATATGCTTATAATCAACAACCTAAAATCACTACAACCCCTGGAGTCATGAGTTCGAATCCAGGGTGTGCTGAGTGACTCCAGCCAGGTCTCCTAAGCAACCAGATTGGTCCGGTTGCTAGGGAGGGTAGAGTCACATGGGGTAACCTCGTGGTGGAGTCTCCGCAGTGTCATGCACAATGAGCCACGTGATAAGATGCGCGGATTGACGATCTCAGAAGCGGAGGCAACTGGGACTTGTCCTCTGCCACCCGGATTGACATGAGTAACTGCACCACGACGAGGACTGACTTGTGGGAATTGGGCATTCCAAAATTGGAAGAAAAAGGGATAAAAAAAAACAATAACCTAAAATCAATAGTTTTATCTTTGATTACGTCAGTCGCAATGCAGGATTGTAGTTTGTGCCCTTTGAAAGATGGTAAGTACACAGTCTTGTGCCTTTCTCTTTTTGTCTGATTTTCAAAACAACGTTTGTAATGCTGTGATTCACCACAGCACTGGTTGATTTGGTTCATGGCTTAGAACTCTTTTATGAAGGTTTTTATGAAAAGCTTATGAAAAAAAAAATGAATGGGAAAAATACTTCCAGAACCCAATGGCTAAAAAAAAGTGGGCAGGCACTGTTTTTTTTTTTTTTTCTATTGCAAGAAAAGAAGATAACAGCACTGCATTTATATACCAAAAGGCATAACAAAAAGAAAGAAAATGAAAACACAAAGTATACAAACAGATCAACAAAGGAAACATAAATCAGTAAAAAAAAAAAAAAAAATCATCGTATGCTTTAAGAAATCTGTTATTCTTGTTGTTATTTATGAGCTTAAGAGATTTTACCATATAGGAAACTTCAGCAAGAAATGTTTCAAGTCTAGGCACAATGCTGAGAAATTTGCTCTTGTGAACAAAATATTTGCAATGCAAAATAAAGAAATTAACAATAAGTTCAACCACATGGTTACTACCGGAAAAATAAAGAAATACATCTTTCAATGAAAAACTTAAATCACATTTGATAAAAGGTGATAGATAACAACTTAAACTCTCCCAAAGGGGATGTACCTGATTACATTGCTAAAATAAATGAAGCAAGGTTTCTTCGTCTATCTTACAAAATACACATAAATTAGAAACATCAGCAAAAATAGAAACTTGGGAGTTTGTTGAATAGATATTATGCAGTATTTTAAAATGTACTTCTCTTATTTTGTTAGAGATGCAGTATTTTTCTGGAAGTAACCATGTTCTTTTCCAGTGGATATTGTCAAAACAATTATACCAGTAAAATCTACATCTAGGGGATGTGTAAATCCTATTATGTAATAATTGCTTTACATGTTTATTATGACATTTTTTTATCAAGAAGGTTAACACCATCCAATAGAAGTTTGGGCATAATTGTTTTTCTCTCATTATAGCAAAGGCATGTTTTAAATAAATGTATGTAGCTTGGTGACAAAGCTTTGATGACAGAATTAAAAGTCCTTGCCAGCAGAGGAAAGATATACGAAGTCATAAATTCTTCATATTCAAGTATACTGCCATCATTTTTAAATAAATCCAAAACAAAAACAATACATCTATCAAACCACTTGTCCATGAAAAAGGATTTGTTTCTGATTAAATTATTCGAATTATTCCATATAATTTCTTTTTGGGGAGAAAAGTTGTGCATGTAACATAGTTTCCAAGCAAGTAGAGCTTGTTGGATAAATTGAGAGAGCGACACAGGTAATTTAGGTGGAGTGAAGTTGTATTTTAAAAGAAAGTCTAAGCCTCCTAATCTACTGAATATGGTATTGGGGATAAAATACCAAACTGAGTTATGGTTTTTTTAACCAACTAATTCTAAAGGAGTTAACTAATTCACTGAAATCTAAGACTCCAAGCCCACCCTCAGAACGTCTATTAGATAAAACAGATTTTCTAATTTTGTGGGATCTATTTTTCCAAATAAAATTCAATAATATTTTAAAACTCTACCATAAATCGATGTTCACCATGTTAATAAAAGTATGCCCAAAACCAAAATGCCAAATGATTTTATCAAGAACTGGTGCTCCAAAGAGTCGAATGCTTTATAAAAATCTAAAAACAACATAATAGCATCTGAATCAATATATTTAGAATAGTCAATTAAATCAAGTACTAATCTTATATTGCAACTAATGTGTCTATTTTTCATAAATCCGTTTTGTGTTTCGCCAATTATATTGTCAAGGCCTGATTTTAAACAAGCAGCAAATATTGAAGCAAGTAATTTATAATCAATATTTATCAGTGATATTGGTCTCCAATTCTCAATGAATTGTGGGTTTTATCAGATTTTTTTGGGAATCAAAGAAATAAGTCCCTGCTTCATTGTAGACATTATTTCTCCTTTTTTTTTATACAGTCTCTAAACAAATTCATTAGAGGGTCCTTTAAAAGATCCCAAAAATGTAAATAAAATTCAACCGACAAGCCATCAGTACCTGGGGATTTTCCTTTCTTCATAGATTTTAGTGCATCCTTACATTCAGTAGAGGAGATATCAGAATCATATATTAACTTAAAATCATCATTAATACACGGAACCTTGTCATGAATATGCAAGAGAAAATCATCACATTTTTCTTGAGAAAACTGGGAAGTATAAAGTTTTTATAAAATTAATATACAAAATTTGAGATCATATTTGGATCTGTACATAAATCCCATTAATATTTAAGGCAGATATAGGTGTCCTTTTACAATTCCTTATCTCCAGAGCAAAAATGTAATTACTATTTCTTTCACCCTTCTCAATCCATTTTGTTCTAGAACAAATAAAAGCACCTTTAACAATCTCTGTATACATGCTTTCAATTTGCAATTGACAAACATTCAGTTCTACCTCATCTTCTTTACTGAGAAAATCTTTGTTTTAGCAAGCTTGAATTATGAATAAGTTCTGATTCTTTAATATTTTTTTTTTTTGTTTAATTTGTTTACTTCTACTAACATCAAGGTCTCTAACTTTAAATTTAAAGAATTCCCAGTTAGATTTAATATCCCTTTCATTATTAATATAGCTAATTGAGTTACACTATCATTAAAAAGGGCATCTTCTAAGAGGCAGTTGTTAAATTTCCAGTAACCCCTTGTATTATTTACCTTTCTGTATTGTCTAAGATCCCCAAAAAATTAACTTGTGGTCAGTAAATGGGGCAAATTTAATATTTACAGTACTAATGTCTTTCAAAATAGTGTGAGAAATAAGAAATAGCTCAATTCTGGCTTTAAGAGATCCAGATTTGTTAGACCAAGTGAAATCTATACAACCACTGTTAAAGAAACACCAAACATCCACAACTGAGAGATTATCACATAACCATAAAATAATATTATCATGTAAATTAGAGGCAGTTCTTGTGGGAAATCTATCCTGTGCATCGTCAGGAGTTTCATTAATGTCTCCAGCTATAATCAAATAAGAATCAGTAAAGCGATTTTGTATACTAATAAGTGTAGCTACTAATTATTTAAGCATGGATGTATTCATTGGGCATAAGTTGTGTCTGTAAACATTACAGAGAATGAATACCACATTTTCAGTCTTACATACTAAAACTATCCATCTACCCTCCTCCGATGAAAAGAATTCTAAAATGTTACCCCTAAATGTATTCATCAAAATTAAAGTACCAGTAGAGCGATTAAAACCGTGGCTCATAAAGAGCAAATTTCCCCATTGAGTTTTCCAAAAGTTGACGTCTGATTCACATGAATGACTTTCTTGAACAAAAATAAAATCTGCATTACTCCATTTGCAATACAAAAATAAAGCTTTCAGTTTTATATGATCTCTTAAACCCCTAACATTGAGAGAGACTAAACTAAAAGAGGAAAATGTAAAAGAATACATAAGAATCAACGCTAAATGCAGTGCGTCAGAAACCAGCTTCTGCACTACCAAAGACAGGTTGTCAAAAGACTTCAGTCGAGTTCTCAACAGAGATGAGTTTTTGGAAGGTAGCGTCCTGCTTTGAGGGCAACGCTTGAATAGCAATCAAAATATCAGAAATATTCCCGCTTGTTTCAGTCTTCTTTTTAGATTTTTTTTCGAAGGAGGACTTTTTGCAGGAGTTGCTGGGAGTGGTGTCACCAAGCCAAGCTTGTCATCGTAGTTTACATTAGATGACACAGGATGGTCAGCAAGCACAGCGAACCTGTTGCTCAGGCATGCGTCGGAGACTAACTCAACTTCGGCGCCAACCTCGACATCCATAACTTTAGAAAAAATACGCCTCTTTCTTCCCATTTACAAGAAGCCGATGTAAAATAATAACTTTTTATGTTGGAGACACTACGGTATAAAAAAAGAGATCAATAATTAACTGATTAATCACATTCCTACCATCACCGCCAGCACAAACTACATGACCACCCTCCACGACGCCATCTTGGCCCCTTCGGGCGGGCACTGTTGTGCTCTATAGACCTACTCAGCTGTGACGTCAATTTGTAGGCAAATCCGGAAGGCTAATTTGCCATGGTTCCCTCAGGAATTTCCTATGGGTTTTTATAACGGGGGTTTTCAGTTTATCAGTAAAATAAGGTCTGTGGTTAACATTTCTTGAAGATACTTGTAATTTAGTCATAAATCCAAAATCCAGAAGGAACCCATGGCTCAAAAAGTTTTTGGACTACAACTTAAACTTCCTTCAGTAAACATGAAATTTGACTAGAAACAGTAAAAGATTAACAATAACAAACTAATTTCCTTTTGGTTTACTTGTCAAAAAAAAATCTACAAGTAGCTGTTGAGTAATACATTCACAAAAGCATTTCCAAATCCAAATTTATATAAACGTACTGTCCCTAAACATGCAGTACAGATTCAGTTAAAGAATCACAGAAAGTGCAGTTATCTCTACATCCTTTAAAATGTCTTTAAATAGATTTTATTCAACGTTAAATCCAAAACCGTGCTCATGTGCTAAGAAAGGAGGAGCAATGTTCAGGAAGCGTATTTACGTTATCTGGATGGCCAATCAAAGCGTTTCCAAGAGTTTCGACGTCCATTTCTGCTTTTGTCTGAACTCTGGACTGTTGACAGCGCCAAGCCCGTTATCATGTGATTTGGCTGCACGAATCTGTCTGACACATATCGATACACACAACGGGAAGGATGGCAGACACCAACAAGACTGAAAAGTTCCAGCTGCATGTTCCAAACCTCGAGGAATTATGTCAGGGTAATAATTCTCAATACAGTTCATTTAAATGTGCATTTAGACGGATGTTGCATGCAACATGAGTATTTACTTTCATTGTGTTCGAGTAAACCGAAATGACATAAGACCAAAGTTCAACTGTCAACTACTGGGCTCTTTAAGAGCACTTAAAGCACATTTCAGACACGAAATTCAAAGTGTTACAGTCAATAAATGCTAAAAGATGTGTACAGAATTGCTAACATAATATGCAATCAATCCTAGAATACTAAATATTATGTAAAAATACAATAAAAGCCCTCTGGATCAACTTAGCCTACATTTTTTTCCCCCCCTTTTCAGAATTTCAGTAGCAATCCTGAATGCGTTCTTTAGGATTGACTGGAGTAGACTAAGTCTGCAAAGACCAGATCTGTTGCTTTATTGTGACTAATAAGATTTTGTGTACAACAGTGCTGGAATCGGGACTGAATAAGAATTTCGCTGATGTAAAAGTGTCTGTCGCTGACTGTCCAGATCTCACTCAAGAGCCTTTCCGGTTTCCTGTCAAAGGTGAGCGTAGACATAACAGACATTGTCAGAGGGATACAGGCTGTTAAATCATTACTTGTTACTCTCTTATTAGGTCTGTGCGGCAAACCTCGTATTACTGATGTTGGAGGTGTACCCTATTTGATTCCACTGGTCCAAGTGGACAGGGTTTGTTAATAAACCATTACTATAACTCTCATAAAAGCACATTCTTCCTTTGTAACCTAACCAATGCAATATTTCTGCTCTAAGGTTTACAATATGAACACCGTGTCCAAGGAGTTAGAGCTGCCTGGTGCGTTTATTCTTGGTGCTGGTGCCGTCTCCTCCAAAACAGTTGGCATGAATGCAGAGGTCATTCAACAGTTTATGTACCAAATTTTACTGTTTATAACTATATAGTAGCTGCTTTCATTTTAACGCATAGTTTTTAAATTGAATGTGCTCTCTTCTATCCTCTCCCAGTTAATGCCTCTGGTGCTGACTGAAGCTGAAGGAAGACGTGCAGTGAATAGCAGTTATTTCTCTTCCATCAACCCAGTGGATGGAAAATGTCTGCTGGAGAATTACAGTGACAGGTTTCATGACTGTGACTTTGGCCTCCTTGCAAACCTCTATGCATGTGAGGGTAAACCTGGAAAGGTAAAATAACCGACCCATGGTTTAGTATTATCTTTTGAATACGACTAAAAACGAAATGTTTTCGTTCTGAGCAGAAACTCTATGTTTTTGTTCCAGTTCCGGTGGTCCGCGGCCACTTTCCAAATGGTAAACGGTTAGAACGGAATAAAAGAACAGTTAATAAAGTTCTTTTAAAAATAACAGTCTCTGTGCTAAGGATGGGTGATATACCAGTGTTGTCAGATCTCACATGAGAAATAAGCATCCTGGTCTGCTAAACCAAGCCCAAAATAAGCGATTAAATTAGCAATTTATTTTTAAAATGAATCCTTAATATAAAAAATATATCGCAAAACATATTTCAAATATACAACCTAAAATCAATTAAACTCTTAATCTCATTTTTTGGGCAACTGGAAATGGTGTAATTCCAAAAAATGTACTGTGATAAACCCTTTAGTCTTTGGTTTCATGAAAAAAATCATTTATTACTGAGATTTTGCGAGTAGTATTCGACTGATCATGTGATTCTAACATGGCAGCCCCCATGAGGAGACCCTCTTCATGTAGATTTAAACAGCTTTTATGAGGTTACTGATATGACCGGAGTCTTCATTATAATGCAAGTGATCATGATTTCCTACATATATTGCAAAATTACAGTTCATGTCTTTAGGAGTTAAACTTTTTTAATGGGGAAAAAATACTGAGTGCACCTTTAACACCTTTTTGGTAGGCACTATTTTTCCCTGTGAAGTTTAGGTAAGTTTATGCTTGCAGACATTGCAGCTACAGTCTACAGTTAACTTGGGCATTTGCGAAGAAATTGAATCCTGTCTAGATTGGAGTGTTTGTGTGATTACGGATATTGTATTTCCACAAGTCTTTATTTCATTAGGGTTTTGTGATGCATGCATCAAGAGCATATGACCTTCTGTAGACAATAACACCCATATCCAGACAAAAGACACTTGCACCTTAGTAATAACTACAGAGATCCCAATCACATCTGAATCAGTACATGAATATACCGATATCTGTAACTCAAAAATCAATTAGAAAATGACGCCTGTCAAAATAGTGCTTAAGATACAGTAGGTACTAATGTTTTGGTGGGTGATCACTGATAAATGACAAATTAGCGATCATTGCTTACATTTAGGAATGTTACGCATTCAGTTATAATGCATTGAAAATTTGTGCATTATTAATTAATATCAACTTTCCATTGAAAAAACATGCTTGTGACACAATGTTATTAGCAAACAGTAACAGGGTTTGATAATACACCACTGCAGGTCATTGAGGTGAGAGCCTGCAGAAGGACCGGAGAGGACAGTCTTGTGAGCTGCATGAGAAAGACCATGGAAGAACATTATGGGAAGAAAAGCGTGGCCCTGGGTGGAACTTTCATCATACAAAAGGGAAAGGCAAAGATCCACATCATGGTAAGAAAATGAAAGGCTGTAAATGCAAAAGAGAGAGAGAAAAAAAAGGTTGGTTCCGAAAGAAAAAATAGAATTTGTTTTCTCCAATGAGGCATTTCCTCTTAAGTGAGAACCACCAATCAGGGAATTCGCTATCATGGAAACTCCCATAAAGTGTGTTGCGAATTACATAACGGAGTTAGCCTCTTTACATTTTCAAACAACTTAACAAATTTACTCATTACTAAAATTACTCAAACAAATTTGAGGATTTTGTAATTTGCAATAAACTTCACATATATATTTTATACTTGTTGTCAATGACTTAAGGCGCGGTCGCATAAACCTTCGCACGGACGAAATTCCGTGGGCGAAATACAGTCATCTCAATGGGAATCCACGTGATTGTGAATTTTGCGTGAACTTCCAGTGGCAAAGAATTTCCCCTTGTGGATTTCATGTGGAGTTTGGTGAACTTTGACAGGCAAATTTGCCACGTTGACCAGTAAGACATTGCTTGGTTTGGCAGTGACCTCTGTGTGGGCGGTTCTTTGTACACAGCTACACTGAATAGTCACAATAGATAAGGATATCATTTTGGTGGCGAGTTTCTTTTTAACTTCACTCTCACAGAGTATAAAGTGCAGCATTAAAAAGATGCTGCTTGGCAATTCGTTTTTTGCTGGTTTTACACGCGCTGAACGTCCGCCCAAGCCTATTTCGCCTGCGGAATTTCACCGTTCAAAGGTAAATGTGATGTGCCTTAACTATAGTCAGTAGTTTTAGATTGTACCATCATTTCTAATTTGAATACTTCAATCAGAGTGCTTATGAGATGCATTGTCATTATTTACTCACGCTTCAAACTGGTATGACTTTCTTCTGTGGAACACAAAAGGGATTTTTTGAACTTCACACACCTTTTCACTATATATTGAAAGTAAATAGTGGCTTTCAAGCTCCAAAAAGGACAAAAAACAAGATAAAACCACAGTAAAAGTAGACCCATAGTAAAACACATCCCATGCGCGATATTCCAAGTCTTTTGAAGCTATACGATAACTTTGTGTGATGAACAGACCAACATTTTTATCAAACCTGCACCCAAATCAAATATGGCGACTACGCCGCAGGCTTGACATCATGATGTTTGCTCACAAGACACACAAGAAACAATAAGGTTTGATCCTATCAGTGTTGAACCTTCGCCAGTGTGCGTTTTATTAGATTTGAGTGCTACCATTGGGAGTTAATCAATGATTTCATTTAAATTTTGGTCTGTTCATCACATGTATGGCTTTAGAAGACTTGGAAAATATTGTATCGACTTCTTTTGCTCTGTTTTTTTGTCCTTTTTGTAGCTTAACAGCCCATAGTCACTGATCACATTCATTATGTGGGAAAAGATGTGTGACTATTTATATATATATATATATATACACACTAACGGTCAAAAGTTTTGAAACACTCATTCTTTATTATAATAATTTTTTTCTTCACATTTTAGAATAATAGTAACGTCATCAAAACTATGGAATAACATAAATGGAACTATGGGAATTATGTTGGGACTAAACAAAATCCAAAATAAATCAAAACTGTGTTATATTTTAGCATCTTCAAAGTAGTCACCCTTTGCCTAGAATTTGCAGACATGTACTCTTGACATTTTCTCAACCAACTTCTTGAGGTATCACCCTGGGATGCTTTTTAAACAGTACTGAAGGAGTTCCCATCTATATTGGGCACTTAGTGGCTGCTTTTCTTTATTATTTGGTCCAAGTCATCAATTTCAGAACCTTTTTTAATTAAAAAATTAATATGGTGGCACAATTATATTTTAGTCTACAAAACTAATTTCGAACATTTAAGCATACGCTTAACGAAGTATTTATTGAAGAATTGTTTTTAACACATATGCAGTGAATGCTGAAAAATTGGGCACTCTTTGCCCAGCTTTGCCCTCTGTAGTATAAGCTAGCTTTCTGAATACTGATAAACTTGCATGAAAACGTAAGAACATTAGTAAGAAAGTTAGCAACTTTTCACTGCCCCTTTCTCCTTTTAGCCTCGTGAATTCTCCTCCTGCCCTCTTAACTCAAATGAGGACGTTGATAACTGGCTCAGGCATTTTGAAGTCAGTGCCCCACTGATATGTCAAACTGTCATGGTGTCCAAAGACCCAGTGAGTATCAACCCACTAGCATGTCATGGCTTCTGCATAGCCTCATTGCACTGAGAGTATTATTCTGTATTTTTGCTAAATATTGCACACCAGCCAAAAAATAATGCATTGCTTTACAATACAATATTATCAGCCTGGAAATGTCTGTTGCTAAAAAAAAAAAAAAGTCAAGTCAGGAACACCATTAATGAAATATAAAAAAAATAATTCAAATTGTTTCTAAATTGCCTGTATTTTAAAGGTAACCTTGTTTGGTTACAAGATGTTTTGCCAGGAAAATATTCAAGTAACATCAGGCTATACTTGTTGTACTGTATTAATCTTGACTCAGGACACTTGAGTAATTGTTGCTTTGAAGTTGGAAAAATAAGAAAGAGATAACATTTCTGTTGTGGCTAAAATACAATTGACCAATTCATAGGGTCTTGACTTGAGAGTGGAGCATACGCATGGCTTCAGTCATCATGGCGAGGGGGGCCATTACTACATAGACACAACCCCAAACACAGTGGATTACCTGGGATACTTCCTCCCTGCTGAATTTGTCTACCGAATTGACCGACCCACAGAGACTCACAATGTTGGAAGAGATTAAAATTTTGACAGTGTGGATTAAAATGTGGAGCAGTTTATTTTACTGATATATAAATGCATTTAATAAAATGTTTTAACCCCTGTTCTCTTGATCAATTTTTTGCCCTTTGCACAACTCTAAATTGATTAATAGTGTCAATTAATAGAGCCATTTCTAATTAAACATTGTGTTAGTAGCTAATATATTCGAACAAAATAGACATTTTACAATGAATCCATGCATGCAATACACTTATTCGTGAGGAACCTTTTTGCAGAAAATATGCAGGAATGCTGGAGTCAGCATTTTAACACATGCAAAGCCAAAAATCTGTCAGCTTTATACCACTTTATTTTGTGAAGACTGCCTTTATTTAAGGATAGTTTTTATGGATGTTCTCAAGTTTGCATTACTTGATGTCTCAACTAGAATGCAATCTAGATCTTCAGGGTTTGAGTATATTTTAGCCAAACAAAAGGATAAAAGCTCTGGTGAAGCCTATACTATCAAATTACATGAATTCTAATGCCAAGTATGCAATGGTCAGCCACATTTGGCTGACTGTGGTAGATAAAAAAAAAAAAAAAAAAAAAAATTAACTGGCTCCTAGAGCAAAGCAAACAAAATCTGCACCATCAGCATTAACCTCCAGAATATCTCCATTCTTGCTCTCATCTCTCACAATAACAAGGTGGCCCTGGCAGCATCATCAGCACTGTAAATGAAAATGCAATGACATGTCTGAACAATACTCTTACAAACAACATAAGAAACAATCTCATTATGAATGTGATTCAAAGTCTTAATATCGAAACTTTTTATTTCAAACTTTTTATTCTGAGAATATTCAGAATCTTGCTCAATGTTTCAGCAGTCAGCTGCAAAATCATGTGTGATGTCGTTTGTGCTGTAACTGATACTTGCCATATCTGGTAAACCACATAATTCACAGAGTTATGTAATCACTGAAGAAGTCTTAATTCAACCCTGCCAGGTCCATATTCTATGTCTAGTGCAACTTATTTCCCAGCAGTTTATCCACATCAATAATGGCCACATGTAATCAAAATGAATCGGCATAGGCTATTACGTACTTTCTAGTTTAATAAACTGTAATATAATATTGTACAGAATAATTGCTGTTAATATGTTTGTATGACGCCAATGTAAAATGAGATTATAATTAACATTTATTTGACTCTGTGACTGGCAAGCATTTGACCACAGAACAGTAGTATAGTGAATAGAGTACTGTATTGTATTACAGTTTGTAGACTTTGGGAACATGACGTTTACTTTGTACACACTCGCAAACAACGGTAATTGAGAATTTACCTGTGACCCATTTTTTTGGTGTATTTCAACCAAACATTTGCCTAGACGTTGAGCTCCACCAGTCACTACAGCCACTTTATTCTTAAGATCTATAATCAGCCAAACACCTGTGAAAGAATCACATCAGCTTTAAATGCAATCTACACAGGGAAAACGAGCGACATGACAAAAGTACGGGAAAAATTCTTCTGAAATCCACTTGCAGCATAGACAGCTTCATTGATTGTAATTGGGGTGTTATATGAAAGCATTGACAGGGAAACAATGTCTAACACGAGATGTGAAAAAAACGAGATGTTCAACTCAAGCAGTGAAGGTACTTCAAACTAGTGGAAAAACTGAAGCTAAAATAGCAAATCTTCTATGAGGTGCAATAGTAAAATATGAATTTGTTCTGTGGTTTGCATGTGTTTTGAATGGTTAATATGTCTTGAGGTGTCTCATTCTGCAAATCATGAATTGTATGATCATATGATGCAGAATCAGCATTTGTTTTTGTAAAAGCCATTACATTTATTGGCTTTATCCACTTTTGTTATCTTTAGGACCATACATTTTACTATGATAAGCCTCCATGTCGAGAAGTCAGGATGAGGATGCTGCTCTGTCATAATTTACATCCTTTCACTTTCTTTCTTCCATGGAATACCAAAGAAGAAGCTTAGCAGAATGTCCAAGCTGCTCTTTCCTATACAATGACAGTGGATGGGGGCTGTCAAGCTCCAAAAAAAAAAAAAATAAATAAATAAAAAAAGCATCAGAAAATCATTGTTAAAGTAGTTCATACAAATAATAATGCACTTTATTTAAACTCTTCTGAAGCCATGCAATAGCTTTGTTTGGGGGAAGGACTTAAAATTCCTATGCTGAAAATATTTCTTGACAGCTGTGTGGTCACCATTCACGCTCATTGTACAGAAAAGAGCAGCTTGTACACCAACTCATTTTGTGTTCCACAAAAGAAATAAAAAAATCATATAGAAAATTGTTAATATACCCATGAGGACGTTTTCAACATACACGTTCTGTACTTACAAAATAATAATAAAATAAGAGTGTCCATACAGCTCAATCTCAATATCTATAATATTAATGAGACATTCCTGTCTGGCTTTTGGGCCAGTCATTGCACTGAAACAGCTCCTCTAAAGATTTTAACTGATCTGCAAGTTTAGGACTTCGGTTATCTGTCAATCCTAGTTCTTTTAGATTTCAGTGCTGCCTTTGACACAGTTGATCATGACATTCTGCTTGACTGAATGCAGAACTGGGCTGGCATATCAGGCCCAGTCTAATGGTTTGGATCCTTCTTGAGGCTTGCACAGCAACTTCAGATCTTCAGAAGTCATTGTGGTTACTAAAAGAAATCCAAGAACACAAAATGTCCCTTTTCTGCTTAGTTAATGTACAGCAAAAAAGTTAGTAAAATGTCCAATATTGGCATTGAACATCAGTACAAATGAAATTCAAGTGAACAGTGCCAATACTCAGAGGTACAGTATGTTTAAGTGTATGTGAATTCTCTGAGGTGATTATCTATACCATTAGAAGCCACATGAGTAGCAGTTTCTCAGAAGCTTTGAATATGGGGCTAAAGGCACCCCTTAAGGAAAAAAAATAAAAAAGGTGGCGGGTGCCCCCACACATTGAGAAAAGGCTCCTAGGGACTTATAGTGATATCGTGTGAATATAGGGACAATCGTTATAGGGCAAAATTTGTCAACTTATGCAAATATTTTGAGAGAGCAAGATGATTTTTTGAGGAGCAAATTAAGATAATGCTTACTCAAAATAACATCTCAAGTATTCTACAAATAAATGAATTTCCGTTGTGATTGGATCAGTCAGTGTGAGCCCACTTCATTTTGGGAAAACAAATATTCCACTCACTTAAGGGCGCTGTAAGCATTTTTTTCTTCTAGAATTTCCACAAGATGAGCCGTTGGATTAACCACGCCCCTTTTCCCAAAACCCCTACTCCAAAGATACCAAATGAGCTTTGGGACTGACATCCAGCAGAAAAAGTTGTCAAAAACAACAGCTGCAAAATAGCTCCCTCTGCTGACAACTGTTAGAGCAACATGGCATAAAAATGGCATTATGCCCCAATAATTCGCTGCAACCACAACACTATGAGAACACGCCGTTTACAGAGTCTAAAGCTGTCACAGAGACCTGTGAGGTATCTCAGTACACTTTTTCATTAATATCTTTAAGGGAGTAGTACATTTTTTGGATACCTTTCCATGAAAAAAATAAAGTTTATTTATTTATTTATTTTTTACCCCAAATACTATCCCTTCATTTATTGGACAGTTATTGAAAAACATTCGATTAAATCACCTTAACCAAAACTAAATATTAAAAATAACTATTTTGTCTCAAAATAAATGTTATAATTTTAGATTTTCTTTCGCAACATTTTAGAACTTATTAAAAGTTTTATCAAATTACTTTAAAATCATCCTTTGGAAATTGCACGCAATGAGGAGGTAGGCTTTGTTGCTTTTTTTTTTAAATTATTGTTGAGAAAATAAAATGCCTTTTACCTAGCTATACAGAAGTCATTAACACAAGACTCAGTCAGAAGTTGTCCCTGATGTAATGTACTGTGATCCAGGTGTCGTTCACGCACGCGCTGTGTGCTCGCGCAGACCTCGCGCTCTGCATTTCACTCGTTCGCGCCAATAATATTATCAACCGATTCCGTCGAAATTCGCTTAGAAATGAAGTGCGACAACTAAACAACATACACGTCTTAAACAAGTATCTACTGAACAAGCGTTTCTCGGTCAACAATTTTCGCTTCGTTGACGTACTTAAGACTCTGGTGAGCAAACGGGTTGATTGCGAATTAATGACCATAACATACAAACCCATTATAGAAACCTCTGTCCATATTTATCATTTTGAGCTGTATTTTATGAACATTTTTAGAGACGTGAGTGGCCAGAAAGAACCGAAATTCACATTTAAGAGTCAATATATATTTTTAATGAGAAAACACAGTTCAGCAACTGACAGCTAATATGATAAAAAAAATTTTTTTTAACGAATTATAGTTACGAATTATCTTTCACTTTCCCATAATAATTTTGTTTCATTTTTCAAAATTAGACACTCAGTATTGAGTGAATTTGTCAAGATGAGCAGACCAACAGCAGGTAGGACTTATATCTGTCTCACTGTTACTTGACAACCCTCCAGTTGAGAAACACTGATCTAAATGATTTAGTCATTTGTACATTTTGATTCTTGTCGCTGGTGCTTGAAATCAAAGCAGAGTTTTGTCTTTCTATAGGCTGTCTCTCTGTGCCTCTGTTTAATCAAAGGAAGAGAAGCAGGCTGCCTTTGACATCTAATCCTTCTGAGAGTGAACACTTTTCTACCAATTACTGCAACGAGATACAAACCTTCTCCTCATCCTCCTCTGGTCCACCCAGTATGTGTCTCCTTTGCATCAGTCTCACACAGTGCTTGAAGTGGGCGGGTACTCACTCACAGGTACACAGTACCTGCACTTCTCTAATTTACAGACAGTTTTTCTTGCGTACCACCACTTCTCAGAGTCTCCCGGTAC
The DNA here is from genome assembly GCF_019703515.2 of Myxocyprinus asiaticus. Lineage (NCBI taxonomy): Eukaryota > Metazoa > Chordata > Actinopteri > Cypriniformes > Catostomidae > Myxocyprinus > Myxocyprinus asiaticus. Next base: position 48,465,658 of record NC_059346.1, read on the forward strand.
GATGTAATGTCTTTATTAAATGTAAGTCAGCGATTTGATGAGACCCGCCAATCACTTTTATCTGACCTTCCAAATGTCCGAGTGCAGCGCTCTCTGCGCATAACTCAGCGGTGAGTTTAACAACACTCAGTACTTGCAACAGCCTAGTGGTCTTCTTGGTTAAGCTGGTCTGGGCGTTGTTCATTTACACTCTTCTCCAAAACATGAACCAGCAGCTTTTAGGCGAGCACATTTTATCGCATTTATGCAAACTGTTTAGATGCTGGGTGCAGTCAAAACTACAGACTTAAAAAAAATCAAAGCTGTTACAGAAATGATGTCAGCTTATATGCACAACCCAAAACCCACAAGCCCAGAATCGGAACGAAATCTTAGTACATTAAGCCATGTTAAGCATTTTCTTTATAACAATTTTCTACGTGGGGAAAATGCTTAAAGTGCAACTTTGCAAGTTGCGTTCAGATTCTGGGTTCATCTGCCTACCTGTATGCATTATCAGTAAGGTGCATACTGAATATGGTCTTCAAATATGTTTTAGTACTTTGAGCCACGTTAAGTGTTTTTCATGTTAAGCACTATGCCTGTTTTGTTTTTCATATTATCATGTTAATTACAAAAAAAGTGTAAGGTAAGATGAATACGGAAAAAAAGTTTGGCCCCAGCTAAGTGTTCATCTGGATAAGCTGGCCCCTGCAAGAAAGTAGTTGAAGAGCCCTTCTGTATAGTATAAAACCCCAAGTTTATTTATAAATAAACATATGTTGTTAACAAAAACAGTCTCACAGTATAGTTGATTTACCCACAAAAAAGACATTTAATACTAACAAGGAGAGTACCTGCCTTTTTTTTCTTCCACTTCAAGCACTAGTCTCACATCTGATGCTAAATAAATTACTGGATGTTAAAAAAAATTTGTTTTCCTGATGCACCAAAGAACATTAGGTAATACACTATATTAAATAGTTGTCTGATTTTTATGGTTCAGATCAGGTAGAAGTAGCTCCTCAAGTTGACAATTGTACATTTTCACTTTTTGAAATATACAGAACACAATCAATAGACAGATTGTTTATCATATTTACCAGTTATAAGTGTTTTCTAAAGTAACCTTGGGTTTCTTTTTGGTTTATCTTTAGATCAGAGTGGTCTGTGGAACAAGCAAACCTGTCTTTCTTCACAGCAAGCCAATATGAGACCTGCTGCTTCACCAGAAGGACGAGGATACGCACCTTTACCTCACCCAAAAAAGCCTGCCTATTCCTGGTACTTAACTCTATGAAACTAGACCACCTAACCAGAATAGTCTTGGAAAGCTGTTGTTTGATGTACTTCACAAACTCAGGATCATTTGATCAATTGTTTTTGAAAGATTGGAAAAAAAAAACATTGCCTCGCATAGCTTAAAATAGACGTGATGGTATCAAATTTTCACCTCACAATAATTGCTGAAGCTTTTATCATGGTATAACAGGTATTATCACAGTATTGAATTACTTTATAAAAATGGGTTGAAAGATAAACTTTACTGTTGTTCTCTTATAAAAAGTTTATAGACAGCTTTATATACAGCTTTTTCTGTTATCTTGACAAAATGGGAAGAATAAAGTACTTAAATCATGGATGATGACTGACAAGCGTGAGTTCGAAGAAACAGAAAAGTTCTATTCATTAATTTGGTTAAGAAATTTTATTTTCGATTTGAAAAGTCAAAAGTTTAAATCAATGCATCTATAACAGACTTTACTGTTATTGTTCAGTAAAATTTTAGTATCAATCTAATTTACTCTCTCTGTTATGGGCCAATTTTAAAGCACTTTTTAGTTATTATTTAGGTATTGTAGGCCTATTATAACATAATATCTTAAATATTCTGGCTTGGCCCGCATGCCCTGGAGATTCTTTCCATCTGGCCCACTTGTCTACGAAGTTGAATAGCCCTGCTGTATGGCAACGTACGATTGCGTCGCGTTCCAACTTGAACTTAATATTGAAATCATCATTGTGCCACAATGCCATTATTAATTACAGGACTTAATATTAGCTTATTACAAATGTATTTTAGTTGTTACTACAAGATGCAAATGTTACTATGTAGCCAGCGGAGTTTTAGCGAACTACTCTTCGGCCACTTGAAAGCAAGCTACACATTATATGCCAATGGGAACAACAGTTCACTTTTATCTTAGTTGTCACTTGGCTAGTCTCTTCGAGTGTTGTTTCTCAGTTTTCAAAAACAGTTTGGAAAAACGAGCAGAATTGTCAAAATTACCTTTATCTCGCTGAATTACATGGGATGATTGTCCCACAGATGAGCGAACATGTTGGAGGTGTTCCCGTGTTTTGCGGCCACTTTTCTGCCACATGTGTTACACAAAGGGAAACAATCTTCGACCAACAATCCCTTTGTATTTTTATGGAACCCAAAATACTTCCACACTTCCGACTTAACCCTTTTAGAAGGCAGATAAAGGGTCGTCAGCATTCCACCTTCAATCATGCTTCTCGTCCATGTTGGTTTTCTTTACATCAGAGTGTGCATATGTCATTAATGCCGCATACACGCAGTGTTGTGAATATCGATTTGTTGATGGAAAACTACTTTGCAGTCAGAAAAATCTAAACAAATTGGCTAAAAGGTTATCTAGAATTATTTACAGTATTTTGAAGTTTGTGGCAAACGCAGACTCAGCCCGCGGGAACCAACAAAAGTTAGTGCGTGTGGAGGTGAGATCCATCAGAGGAGCGGCGAGTTGGCTATAGTTCCTTATAAATCTTCGCTAAAAGTTAGTGAACCCCAGAAACCTCTGCAAAGTCTTGTGAGAATCTGGGGTTGGCTTAGCAACGGCTTTAACCTTAGCCAGGTCCATACGCACTCCCTCAGACAAAACTATGAACCCCAGAAACTGACCCGACTGCACATGAAATGCACACTTCTCCACCTTGACAAACAGCAGATTCTCTAGCAGTCACTGAAAAACCTGCCTGACGTGCCGCACATGGTCTTGCACATTCTGCGAGAAGATCAGAATATCAAGATAAACGAAAACAAAACAGTAGACCATGTCTCTAAGCACGTCATTCACGAGCCCCTGGAAGACGGCGGGGGCATTGACCAATCCGAACGACATGACCAAGTTTTCAAAGTGCCCTCTATGGGTGTTAAATGCCGTCTTCCACTCATCCCCCTTCCTAATACAGACCTGCTGGTACGTGTTCCGTATGTCCCAACTTCGTAAAGACAGATGCCCCCTGCAAGAGTTCGAAGGCGGAAGAAATTAGCGGCAGAGGGTAACGGTTCCTTACCATGATGTCATTCAGCCCCCGATAATCTATGCAGGGTCTAAGCTTGCCGTTCTTCTTCTCCACGAAGAAGAATCCCGCCCCTGCGGGTGAAGAGGAAGAGCGGATGAGACAGGCTGCTAAAGAATCGTTAATATACCTGTTCATGGCCTCCCTCTCAGGGCCCAAGAGCGAATACAACCGTCCTCAAGGCGGAGAGGTGCCAGGACGCAATTCAATAGCGCAGTCGTACGGGCGATGAGGAGAAAGGGTCGAGGCACGGGATCAGCTGAATACTGCCCTCAAGTTGTGATACTCCTGCGGAACACCCGAAACATCTGCCGGCATCGAAACACAAGACTGGACAGGGGAGACAGCAGAGTTAAGACAATATGAAGAACAGAAAGAGCTCCAAGACAAAACAGAGTTGGTTGCCCAATCTGTGTGAGGGTTATGTGTTACCTACCACAGGTGCCCCAGCACCACCGGGGTAGTAGGAGACCGGATGAGGAGGAAGGACAGCTGCTCAGAATGATTCCCGGAGACCATGGTGACAGGTCTAGTGGCATGTGTGAAGACTGACAAGGGTGTACCACTAAGAGTGTGGGCTGTGATGGGTTCCTTCAGTCGGCATATGGGAAGCTGCCACCTTAAAGCCAAATCCGAGGCAGCGGAATCCACCGGAGCCGAGATAACATGGCTATCGGTAACACTTAGTAATCAGACCAGGAGGAGGGTGCGAAGTCCGGGGCCTTTGTCCAGGTCCAGTAACCCCTACCTACTGACGAGCGGTGTCTTTTAACAGACAGGTAGCGTAGCGATGGCCAGCTTGGCCACAAATGAAACATAGCCCCTTGAGGAGCTGTCCAGTGGCCAGGTCCACCAAGTCTTCGAATCGTGGGGGTAAGTCCAACGAATAGCTCTCATCTTGGATAGAGTCAGATAACCCCTGCAAGAAGCAGTCCCACATAGCATGGTCGTTCCAGTCACTGGAAAGCAGCCAGAGTGCGAAATTTGATTGCAAAATCCACAACAGACCGGTTCCCCTGGGAAAGTCCAGACAGAATTCTCCCTGCCTCCCGACCTTGGGCGGTGTGGTCAAAAACCTGGCGAAGCGCCGAAGAAAAAGCCTCATAGGATGCGCAGCATGCATGATGGTTGTCCCAAACAGCCATTCCCCATTATCCAGCCTTACCGGAAAAAAGCGTTATTACGCAGGCAACCTTCATGGTGTAAGAGGTGAAGGTAGAGGGCTGCATAGAGAAGAACAAAGAGCAACAAGAGAGAAATGCCCTGACAGATCCCTCTCCCGAGTATGGAGCTGGGGGAAGAATTTGCACATCTGACCTGCTCGCAGACGAGTGGGAAACAGTTGACGGGGGAGGAGGTAAATCCTGCGCCGGAGTTGGATCAGGAGGGAGGCGGAGTTGCTGGTCCAGTGCAGTGAGCTCAGCGAGCTGTAATGCCATCATCTCCATGGCGCGGTTCGACACGAATATCGGGTCCTGGTGTCGGCCAAGTAGAGCCCTTTGCTGGGCCAGAGCGGAACGAATAGTGTTCTCCTCCGCTGGGTCCATAACTGGCTGGTTTATTCTGTCAGTGAGCTGGGGAAAACAGGACCCAAGAGCAGAGCAGATAAATGTCAGTCTTTTATTAAATACAAAAAGTGCTTAGCGCCAGCTCGGTTGAGCTCAAAATAATAAAACCAGGAGGGCGAGGAGAGTGTGTTCATCAGTAGGTGTTGTAGTGGAAGTCCAGAAAGATCCGCTGAAGATTGGTGAGATGCAAAGCAACGCCAAAGACACAAGTTCCCCGACACGCGTGTAGATAATCCAAGGAATCCTCCTCGGGAGCGACCAACAGGGCAATGCCGATCTGTGGGGTAAACACAGGAGGCAAACGTGAGTGGTACAGCAAACAATAAACCAGCAAAGAAACAGGGGAAACACACAGGATAAAATTGGGCGTGCAATCAGAAGAAGACAGGTGGAGTGTGTGAGAAACCCATTATCGTAATTGATGCCTCCTCCGGGAGCAATCAGCATTCCCATGGAAACGGAAATTACGCTCACCGACTCCACCTGTAAAACACGAGGGAGAGAGAACAAACAAACAATAGAATGAACCGGCAAACGCCGGAGCCATGACATGCTCAGTTTAAATTGCATATGCAAGCATGAAGGGGAATCTTTGTCAAAGGAATTCTTCAACAAACATTTCTGTCACCATTTACTCAAGAAAGAAAGTAATACAGGTATGAAACAACATGAGGGTGAGTAAAAAATACAAAATTCAGATTTTTGGGTGAATTATGGTGTGTTCATTCCTCCTGGGAAGTTTGTACGTACAATGTCGGAAATCAAAAATACTATGTGATATGAGTTCAAGTAGATTTTGCTGGAAAGAACAGACCCATTTTGCAATTTCATATTTCTTCCTCGCTTTTTTACCTACTACTGATGGCAGGATGCTTTTTTAGCACCAATCTAACAAAAAGAAGAGCAAAGCCACACATTAAGTGTGTAATGAATGCTTTATCTACCTATTTTATCATTCTTGTGCATCCACATATAATGATGCAAAATTTTGGTATGTTGCAAACGCATGTCGCTGAATAAACCTGTTTAATGAGTCTTAATTTCTGGCCAGTTTTATTGTTATTCTTATATTAAGAAAATGCATATAAACTGAAAATCCTCAAGTAAAACTGAATTATTACCAATAACAATTTGCTTCCATCATGATTCTTAATTCAACACGCCCCCAACTCGGAAAGACGGGGCTTAAAGAAAATCCAGAGTTTCCCACTCGTAATTACGATTTTGCAGTGGCGTTCATGTGCGCTTAACTCGTAAAAACAAACAGTCCAACATGACTTGAATGCACCATTAGTCCATTAAATAGCCAAATACTTTTGGAACACTAAAAATGCACAAAAAAAAAGTAAAAAATACGTAGATGCTACCTTAAGGATATGCTGTATTCCCCGCCTGATCTGAACCTCATTACTTTCATTGGTGCAACATAATTTAAAAAACTTAATACAGTCTTTTAAGTAATATTTCCGAATTGAATAAAACTAGTTAGTTTAGATGTTACCACAAAAATGTAGGTTACTCAACAAAACATTATAACAGTGTATTTCGTGTGTATTTGTCACCATTTGACTACCAGGTCACAGACAGGTCAGCAAAGGCCTCCAATGAGACATGATTCCATGCCAACAGTTGGATCTCATGTTCATGGTGGCTTTCCAAGCAGCAGCTCAGCCTCACTGGGCCAGCCCAGATGGTCTAGCGGCTTCCAGAACCAAATTCAACAGTCATTTATCAGGCCAGCAACTTCCCCCAGAATGCCTTACCATCCTCAGCAGTGTTCCCTTGCAGCATTAAGCACTGGTGGCCCTTACCGTCCTCAGCAGTGTTCCCCTGCAGCAGTAAGCACTGGTGGCCCTTACTGTCCTCAGCAGTGTTCCCCTGCAACAGTAAGCACTGGTGGCCCTTACCGTCCTCAGCAGTGTTCCCCTGCAGCAGTAAGCACTGGTGGCCCTTACCGTCCTCAGCAGTGTTCCCCTGCAGGAGTAAGCACTGGTGGCCCTGGAGCTCAGAGTCAGAGCACAAAGTGGAACTTCAGATCTTCCGGACAATCAGGCAGTGGAATGCAGGCAAAAGAAAACACCTCAAGTGAGCGGATCCCCACTCAGCAACAGGTGTGCCGAACTGTGTCTATAATTTGGGTTTCCTTATTAAATATAACCAAGGCAAATGGGTTAGTTCACCAAAAAATAAAAAATCGTAAAGCTGTTATTTTCCAAACATTTTAAGCAGACAGTGACCAGAGGGCAGCATTAGTAATTGTAATAATGGTGGGGGCAACATATTTCTTTTTTTACACTTTTCTTCATAACTTCATAACATACATGCCCCTCATAACTCCTTGAAATCTACCAGCCATATTTTGGTATAAATAACATATGTATGTGCTAACTGTAAAAGTAAATTCACTTTTATAGTGCAAAGTCAGTGTTTTGTTGAAAATTTCTCACAAAGTGAAACAATTGCTCTTATTTTACTCAAGCAAAACTTTACAGAGCTTACACCTTAAAACATGTTTTGTCAGGTAACCTGAAAAACTTGTTCATGTAACATCTAAATTAATGTAAATGCTTTAGTTGGACCGAAATCATACCAGTCTGAAGTCGGACTAACAGACCTAAATTGAGCATGACAGCCCCTAGTCAATGTCTACGTTTGTTGTATGGAAAGCCTTTTGGACATTCGGCTTAATATCATCTTTTGTGTTCCACATGCAATTACTTTTTCTTCCAAGACAACATTGAGTGTGACGTGAGGCTGAGTAAATAATGACTGAAGTTTTATTTGTGGGTGAACTAACTCATTAAAGGAATATTCCAAGTTCAATACAAGTTAAATTCATTCGACAGCATTTGTGGCATAGTGTTGATTACCACAAAAATAAAGTTTTACTTGTCCCTCCTTTTCTAAAAAAAAAAAAAAAAGCAAAAATGTGGGTTACAGAGAGGCACTTACAATGGAAGTGAATGGGGCCAATCCGTAAACATTAAAATACACACTGTTTCACAAGGATAGCCACAAGACATAAACAATATGTGTTAACATGATTTTAGTGTGATAATCACTTACTAATCTTTTCTGTGTGTAAAGTTATATAAAATTTTACAACTTTGTTACCATGACGATATAATGTCAACAAACCCTAATACCCTAGAATGACTGTAAAAATTACGATTTAAACAACATTACAGCTCAAATAATCCACAGTTTTCCTGAGCAGCCACTGGGCGGCGCCATGATGATTCCAATTGCCTGTTTTCTGTTTCTGGTCTCGAGACACAATGTAAAACTAACCGAAACGAGCGATTCACATGGAGAACAACAACCATTTATGTGTTATTTGGAGTGAAAATGAATTTCACACTCAACTTGTGCAGTTGTTGGCTGTCATAAAAACTCAAAGTAGTGAATGATATCTCCTCGGACCATCGCTTCATGTCATCTACATATTCAGGTGAGGCACTGTAAAAAAAAAAAAAAAAAAAACGGTCAGCTTGACTCCTTGAAGTATCGGCACTATAGAGCCACATGTTGTTTTGACAATTACTACAAATGTAATACTTTACCCGCTAAGAATATACGCCGATGCGGGTGTACTGGAGACTGGAAATTGAAAACAGGCGAATCGTGGAACATTTCCACTTTCAGGAAAAAGGTGGATACATGAGTTTTAACAGAAGAATGAATGTAAGTGCTTTTATAAATTTATAAGCCTCACATTTTTGCCTATAAACCCTCCAAAAATTGGCCCCATTTACTTCCATTGTAAGTGCCTCACTGGAACCTCGATTTTATGTTTGTTTTTATTTTAAGAAAAGGAGGGATGAGCCAAAATTAATCTTTGTGGAAATCAACATAATGCCACAAATGCAGTCTATTGAGCTTAACTTGTATTAAATGTGGAACATTCCTTTAAGAAGTACATGCACAATGTACTGCATCAGACGTTATCTCCTTCCTAATAAGCAATCATAATTATCTCTATGAGCACTAAGCTAACCTTCCCTTCTGTTGGAAGCCACCACGTGAGACATCCATGCGTATCCTTACTGCTGTTATTGAAGGCATGAAGCACTGGAGCAAGTACAAGAACAAAGTACCAATAATATTTGAGATCTTTGGTGAGTGGACTGTATCACACAGATGAGGTGTCATCTCATTTATTACTAATTTCTAACAGTACTGTCTCTCCTCACAGCCACACTTGACTCTGCAGTTACAGTGGGAGAGCACGGAGCAAAGACATTTTCCATGAGAGATGGCAAACATGTGATCCAGTGTCTCTACTATGAAAATGTAAGTTGGGGAATAGCATTTAGATGATCTTTCCTTGTTAACCCAACATAAAATCAAAATGGACCCTCTTACTTAACACACATTCCTCTTCAGCGCATATTATTAGTGGAATTATAGAGTTAGTAGAAAGACATAAAAACACAAAAATGTAATGACTAGCTCCACTTGACATCACCTAGGCCCTGCAGGCTATTGCTTAACGTTAACCAACAGCCTGGTTGTAGACTACTGCTGAAGGTAATGCAGCCTTTCAAAAATTTTGCCAATAGTTAATGTAATAATTATATCATGCTGGTTAGGTTTAATGTAATAAAGGTTATGGCAATAATAGCAAATAAAAATGAGCCTGTGTACATGCACACCAATACACTGATAACCTTAAAAAAATCAGCTTATTTAAAAAATCTGAAATCCGTGTTTACATGACATTTGAAATAATCGCATTATTCTCTACTTTTGACGTCAAGCCGTGAAGAGGATGCGCTCAACACGTGCACTTATTTGATGAGCTGGTAAGAACACCGGGTAAGGTGTTTACATGGCATGCAAAATCGGCATAATGGGCAAAAATCTACTCGTGTCGATCGGGTTATTCATAAGCCGTTTATGGCCTTTAAATGGCCGATAAAGAAACACGGTTTATTGGGTTTACATGACTGCACACATTGTCGGTTTATTAAGCAAAAGTAGTGTAAGAACATGCATGTAAATGCGCTCAATAGTGAACTTCACCTTCAGCCTCCAAGTCCCAGTGAAGCCTCCTCAAAAGTGGGGACCGTTGTCGTGATCAAATGAGTCCGCCTGTGAAATCGAATCCCCTGCTGACCTCATAGTGATTCCATTAGGTGTGTTAGACTTCATGCAGCGCTGCGTAGACCGGTTGCCGCCGTTGTCACGATCAAACGAGTCTGCCCGTGAAATCAAGTCGCCATCTGACGTCATAGTGATTCCATTGGCTTATACAAGAATTCTACAATATCCTTTAATGACGTATGTCACTACATTTAATGATTTTAAATCATATGTCACACATAATAGCAGGGGCTAAAAACGAAATGTTTTTCATTTTGGTTCGTTCTGAGCAAAATCTATTTTTTTGTTCCGGTTCAGAAGTTCCGCAGCTTCCTTTCCAAAAGGTTACTGCTTAGAACAGAATAAAACGGTTAATAACATTATTTTTAAAATGACAATACTCTGCGCTAAGGGGTGGGTGAAATACCAATAGCAGTGTTACCAGATCTTGCAAGAGAAACAAGCAACTTGGTCTGGAAAAACAAGCCCAAAATAAGCAAAAATAAGCAATTATTTTTTTTTCCTGTGTGGTTGATTTATTGGCATAGAAAGCATAACAAGCAGTTAATTAACAGTTAAGTATCATTTTAATTACAGATCTGCTTCTCATTCAAAACCCGGCAGTATCAAATCTGTATTAATGCATCATATCTAGCAACAGTTCAGCGAAGACTTGAAAACAACTTTTGAGAAAAATGCTTTTTACCTCTAATAATGTTTTCCTTGTATCTGGATTAGCCGTGCATGTACAGTATATGTAGTAATTATACATAGTTGTTAAAAAGGTCTTCATTCAGAGAATGCGACATCCACAACAGGCAATTAGGCAAAGAAATGTGTGATGCAGCAGTTTCCTTCAGGATCAAAGCACATGTTCCATTGTTTCAAGCAACACAAAGTGGTGTAGTTCCAGAAATGTACTGTGATAAACCCTTTGGCCTTTAGTTTCATGATAAAATAATTGGAACAAAATTAACTGGTTATAACCAGTTACCAGTATTTAAAAATAACGTTTTCACTCTGGAACAATTGAAAATCACTTTGTTCCGGTTTTCGGTTACGTTCTGCTAAATATTTCATTCATTTTCGGTTTACCTTTTCGTTCCTTGAACCGTTTTTAGTCCCTGCATAATAGTATATAACCAAAGCTATTCACCTTATGTGCCAGAGAAACTAGCATGCAGCCATCTTGAAAATTTTGTCTTTGAACTTCTGGTCTAGCGGTTGCTATAGAAATCTATGGTGTTGATGTCAAAGTGTAATTAGCTAGTGAAGTGAATTTATAGGTTGTAGAGTTGTCAAAAGTTATGAGTATTTTAAAGTGTTCAGAGGATGTAATAACAACTGGAAGTAGAGCGGGGATATTTTAAAACAAAAGTACTTCATTCATAAATTATCAAGATCTTACCTTCACGCTGTGGACGTACTGATGTGCCTCTGTGCTCATGAAACTCCAAGAGACAACACAAAGTCATTAAAAATATCTCTTTATGACACCTCTGACCATCTTCTCATGTCATTCACCCATCGTGTTATAGTTAAGGTGAGCAGATTTTTTGGTTGTTAAACTGGGACGGGGGAGGGGTGCTACTATATTTATACACACACACATAAACACACATATACATGTGAAAGTGTATGTTTAATTTATATTCCGTTCACAACAGTTTTAATCACATTTTAATCAGCCTTTTCTCCCCAACTTGGCATGCCCAATTCCCAATGCGCTCTAAGTCCTCGTGGTGGTGTAGTGACTCGCCTCAATCCAGGTGGCGGAGGACGAATCTTAGTTTCCTCCATGTCTGAGACCGTCAATCCGCGTATCTTATCACATGGCTTGTTGAGCGCGTTAACGCGGAGACCTAGCACATGTGGAGGCTTCACGCTATCCTCACCAGCATCCACGCACAACTCACCGCGAGAACCACATTATAGCGACCACGAGGAGGTTAACCCAATGTGACTCTACCCACCCCAGCAACCGGGCCAATTGGTTGCTTAGAAAGCCTGACTGGAGTCACTCAGCATGCCCTGGATTCGAACTTGTGACTCCAGGTGTGGTAGTCAGCGTCTTTTCTCGCTGAGCTACCCAGCCCCCCAACTAGCATTTTCATGTAGTAAAGGGGTGGTGTAGCTACAATGTAAACTGGAGGCTAAGAGACAAAACACCGAAGCGCTGAAAAGGGGCGGGGCTGAATAAGGTGAATAGATCGTGAAATTAAACATTTCTTGTTTGGTATGTTATTTGGTTCGCTTACATTTAGCAAGAAAACAGCCACAAAATTACTGCTACAGAATTACTGAATCACAATATTACAAAATGTACTGTACAAAAAGCACACCAGCAGTAACCCAAAATCACAGGACTTAATGACATCAGACCTGTCACTCTCACGTCTGTGGTCATGACATCGTTTGAGAGACTGGTTTTGACTTACCTGAAGGACATCACTGGACCCCTGCTGGACCCCCTTCAGGTTGCTTACCAAGCAAACAGGTCTGTGGATGATGCTGTCAATCACACCGTCTTTTTCCAGAGCAGCCAGTATTTCTCCTGAGGTTACCTGTGGGTTTTTCTTTGTATCCCGAACAATTCTTCTGGCAGTTGTGGCTGAAATCTTTCTTGGTCTACCTGACCTTGGCTTCGTATCAAGAGATCCCTGAATTTTCCACTTCTTAATAAGTGATTGAACAGTACTGACTGGCATTTTCAAGGCTTTGGATATCTTTTTATATCCTTTTTCATCTTTATAAAGTTCCATTACCTTGTTACGCAGGTCTTTTGACAGTTCTTTTCTGCTCCCCATGGCTCAGTATCTAGCCTGCTCAGTGCATCCACGTGAGAGCTAACAAACTCATTGACTATTTATACACAGACACTAATTGCAATTTAAAAAGCCACAGGTGTGGGAAATTAACCTTTAATTGCCATTTAAACCTGTGTGTTTCACCTTGTGTGTCTGTAACAAGGCCAAACATTCAAGGGTATGTAAACTTTTGATCAGGGCCATTTGGGTGATTTCTGTTATCATTATGATTTAAAAAGGAGCCAAACAACTATGTGATAATAAATGGCTTCATATGATCACTATCCTTAAAAGACAGTTTTTTTTTGCATGATCAGTCATATTTTCAAAATCAATGCCAAAATTTCACAATTTCTGCCAGGGTATGCAAACTTTTGAGCACAACTGTGTGTGTGTGTGTATATATATATATATATATATATATATATATATATATATATATATATATATATATATATATATATATATTACCCAGAAATACTATTTGTGCTGAGCAGATTTGTGTACATTGAAAAACAACTTTCCTAAAACATCTCTTTAATGCATGAATGTTTTTGTTTAAGCATAAAACAGAGTCAGGTTATTATTTTCATATATATATATATAGTGCTTTTTACAGTTCCAAAGCCATTGCAATAACACAATAGGTTTTTGATCAGGCATTACAAATGGTTATCCCCTGGGGACTCGATTTCATGGGTGGACTAATTTCATTATGACACCGGCAGTGTTTCAGAAGGGGTGTAGTCCTCCACAAAACTGTTGTTCAGGTCTGGATCCATTATGGTATACGGAACACCCACTTTTCTTGTTGCAGTCCATTCCCGATGGATAAATCCCACCTAACATTTTCATTGAATATATCCTGTTTCACTTGGAAATACAGAAGTAAATCATTAATAATAATAGTAGTAATAGTAATAGTAAAATGGCTTGCGAATACCACTTTGTGTTAAAGGGGTCATGACGTGGACTAAAATTTCCATTGATCTTTTGACATATAAGAGGTCATTGTGCTATAAAAACATACTGTAAGTTTCAGAACTCAAAACTTCCCCTCTGCAAAATGATTATTTGTTGAAACCTAGCTGCTAAAGCGACTCATTCTCAACACTGCCTCCATAACAACACATCAAAGCCCGCTTTACCTTTAATCATTTCCAGAAATTACACACTTCACACTTTCAAGTTTTAATTTGAAACTTTTAAGTAAGAAATAATCAGTTCAGCAAAAAAAAAAAAAAAAAAAAAAAAAGACTTATTTGAAAGTAAAAATCATCAGACAGACAAAATTTTAAGCTCTTCTTACACCAATGTTACTCTGATAAACATTCTCTTTCAGTGCTCTTAATATAATTATATGCACATACTTTAGGTGGTAATAATGATCCAAAATTGCCTTTTTACCTCTTTATAAAACAATTAAGAAGCAGACCTGCCCACATTCATCTAGTTGGCTTAGATCAGAGATGACACATTAAAGATTGCAGATGCTTTCACTGGGTTAAGACGTACACCCACTTCCTTCCCACTTTCTGCTTTACTCTTCTTGTAGATTAGTCAGAATTTTCTGTAATATCCACCAACTGCACATTGTTATGTGATGTTGGCAGTGGTGGAGTCATCGTAAGCATATCAGTTCAGAGAGATAAAGTGATTGTGCATCTGTCTTATAGGTGCAGACACTGCCCAGACTGATAAGGGGTCAGGTGCATCGCTGCGTTGGGAACTATGACAGGGATAAGGACACAATGACGTGTGTGTCAGTCCGAGCGGCCTCACTGTCAGAGCAAAGGAATGCCCAGGAGGCTGTGAAAGCATCAGATGCGGAGATGAGGAATGCGGTACTGATGTTCACTGAAATCTGATGTGGATAGTACGAGGAGCAGGAAAAAAATTAAACTGGTGATGCTAAACTTTGATGTAGCATTTTACTGAAGTTCGTTTGGTTTTGTCTTGGTTGTGAATGAGTTCAGAGATGGCATGTAAAGCTGGAGATTTTGATTTCATAGCTGATAAATGAAAGTTACTTTGCATTGTAAGTTATGAGTTATTGTAATTCATATGTCTTTCTTGATTGGAACATTAAAGAACAATTTGTATTAAAATTATTACAAACTTGGATCTTTTATATAAGCTTTATTAGTGTCTTCATTTAAAAGACGTAAATTCGCAGTATTTTATGAAATGGTTTATTACAAAGAAGAAACACATAACAGCAATTTTAAAGATTCAATGGTTAAACACAATGATGAGGTAACATCTCAAAATATATCTTTCAAAAGATAACCAACCATCCGCAAGATGGCATGTTACAGAATTATTAACAACCAAAACATAACAGTGGGGAAACCCATAGTACTTATCTACAAGTTCTAAGTTCTACCAGTGGTCAGACTTCACATACATGATATAGATGAATCTCAAGAATGCAGATTGCCATCACCATCAAAGCAACCCAAGGATACAGTCAGTGTACTCCTACATAATCACGTTTAAAGGGCCTGCTTATGTTTGACATCTGATGCCAGAGTAATGTTGTGTTCTGTCCACTAAGTATTGTGTATGTTATAGGCAGGCCCACACAGAATTTGGACCCACAGAACTTTTCAGAATTACACAGAATTTAAATGGCCGTTATTCACATTGCATATGTGAATTAAATTTGAAATATTTTTGACTAATTTGATTATGCATTTAGCTACCAATAATAGTGTAGTACTTGCAGTGTCGCAGCCCTTCTTAACACAATTCATTTAAATCCATTCCGCAGAAATCTGCAGATTCTGTCTGGGCCTGGATAACTTAAAAGTACATTTTTCAGTGTATGCTCATCCTTATCATGGAAATATGAAAGAAGTTAACGTTAAATCTACCAGCGGGGTCAGTGGGGTATTTTGAGTGTCATTCTTTTTACCAATCTGTACACATTACACAAATGTATCAACACATTGGTAAAAGTGGGCCAGGTGCAATATGGAATGATCCAAGTAGAAGCTTTATATTCACTGTATTGCTGTGCCAAGAGTAAATGCATTAGCACATTAATTTGATCGTAACAACAAATGTCAGCAAGTAATGGATACATCTCTTATGACAAATCAGGACTAAATTGCTTTTACTCTTGCTGTCATTCAATCACTTGTTAATTTTGCTTTCATCATTTAACTTTGCAATTCCTTCAAAACATTACAAATCGTCAGCTTGTCTTGAAGCACCAACATTAAAATCTTTCAGCTAAAACACACTCATAATCATCATTATGGAGACACACACAATGCACAATGTTAACGTAACAAAAGCATTTACAACATGATTTTAAGTAGTAGATAACCTGATGAAAGGTACTTAAGTCTTAGCAATGGTCAAAAGGCACAAGTTGGTTAGAAGTTGGTATTTTCCAGAACATAGTGTCCGAGTGCTGACTTAAACCCAACTTTTAAGTGAGAACGTCTGTCAGTACATGTCTTTGCCTTGCTCCTAATTTTCGTTTAATCCTGAATAATTCAGTTGTAGTAGGTGTTACAGTAAAGAAAGCATAAGGAGGCTTCACAACATTTCCTGTTTACTCAGGAAATAGGCAAACGATCTGAAAAACACATGATTTTAGTTTGTTCAGTTGTCACTTACACATACAGTTGTTAAGAAGTCGATGCTTTTGTTCATGTATGAATTGTCCTCTTTGAGGTCAACATGATGCAGTATGGCAGTTTAAAGCCATTTAAATAATTAGTTCCTTCATGGATCTCAAAGGGTTTTCATGAGAAAAGAAGTGAAGAAAACAGTACAAATAAAGAAGCCTGTGATTTTACAGTAGTAAGACTTACAGAGGATAAAAAGTTTTTAGTTTACTTACGCCAGTGTTGGTCCTTGTTGAATAAGTACTGCAGTATATCAGGTGCTACAAACTGTATAAAGCTAAACTTTCTAACAGAGCTGTCAGATTTATTGAGTTTTAATCCAGTTTCTCAGAAGCTCCTGTAAACTTAGTAAAAGGTCCTTTACAGTTGTTAGTAGATATTTTCAGAGATCCTGATATGTTGTCCAAAGGGACTACCACTTCTCTTTCTGTTCATTGCATGTCGACAGTAAAATTTGATTGGAAATTGTTAATTGTCATTAAGTTTTGCTGTTTTTGGTTTTGCAACCAATGCAAATGAAATCATGAAAATACTACTTTGCCTCATGGTCCATTTTCCTCATTTATTTTCAGTAGTTAGTCCTTAAAGGTCATCAATGAAAAAAAAAAACTAAGACAACAGACATTTTAAACAATTTAGAAAGGGAGAGAAATACCCAAATACATTATTACATTTCAAAATAAGTAAATAAATCTGATTCTGAAGGAAGAAAGGACGTTATCCAATAAAGGAAGATAACTGCACAAAAACAGGATATAGGGGGTTAGGTCTTCAGTTCTGCTCCCAAACGACATTATCTTCATCACAACATCATTACTAACCAAGGAAATAACGTTGAGACTTTGCAGTCTGTTCTGTCTGATGTCAAAATGATCACTTCATAATTATGAGCAGGGTGAATATTGTAGATGGTGGTCTTTAATGCCCTATAAAAGGGTGGGCAATGGGGTCGGTGACAGCTGCTCTTTGGGGGCATACTTGGCAAAAAAGGGCAGGAAGAGGGTGAGCATGACGCCCACAATAGCCAGCATGTAGCCCCATCCTATCTGACACTCCCCGGCATTGTAGATGTCAGAGTTCCCGCAGAAAGACTTGACCAGGCTGGAGTTGAGACCGAAGGGGAAGACCAGTAGACCAGATCCCATAATGAACACTGGAGTAGAGAGAAAGAGGAGCAAATTAATCACTAGTGGTTTTGAATGGTGTTAATGTACACAGAATAGGAACAGAATAATAGCAGTTGGAGAGTTTCATTTTGTAATTACTTAACCAAAGGGTAATAATATATTGTTTTAATATACTGTATGTTAATATATTGCTATGAAAAAATAAATGTTTGCTTAAGTTAGAATACAAGCACATTTTAAGGGAAGGTACTACAGTTGAAAGTAAACATAAACAAATATTTTTCCATTGTGACCCCATGTAAATGTTTAAAACACTATTTAAATGTTTGAAATATTCCAATTAGGCATCATATTATTAAATATGCAAATATTTCCATATTATATCAAAAGTAATATAGATGCCACAGATAAGGTCACAACTTGTATTTGGTAATTGTCATATTGTTTTCTCAAATAGCTGTTTATTAAATCAAAACAATATGTAAAACACATTGTTTATGTAAATGAACATGCTTTTTGCTCTTTTTAAGATAAAGAGAAATGAAAATTAGGGTTATCTAAATCTTATGTTTCATAATTCTATCTATTGTGAAAAATATTGTTTATTATATGAGCAAGAAAATTGGCTATAAAAAAAATCCTAACCAGTGCTAATGTAAAAGGAAATATCAAATCATTGGGTGATTCTTTTAAGATTGGTAGTTGCTAAATATTGTGGAAAGCTAAAATTATTCCACAAGATCGTTTGCCCATATAATCTTTAATCTATTAAGGTTAAATTTATTTGGCTTGCTGTCCTTGGTGGAGGGGCTTGAGGAAGCAGCTCAAAAGCACCCCCCACCCCTCCCTAGGAGATGATTACGTGGGGCAAGATGCCTATGGTAAAGGTGGAGCTGGGGAGGTGGAGGGATGCTGGAAACAGCTGAGATCGAAGAAAGGTAAGCAGCTGTTTATATACTCTGGCATTTAATTGAAAGATTAGATGGGCTCGCTCCTCCCGAACTTACGTTTAGGAACTTAATTTATTATCACACAGTGTAAACCCTAATAAGTTAGCAACACTCAAAAAATTTAGGCAATCAGTTACAGTTTTAAGTTAATAAATTAACAGAACTTTCAGATTTTGGTTTTGTATGACACATGCATATTAATTGCTCTTAACTTGAAATATTGAGTAAGCTAACCCATTTTAATGGCAATTAAATTTAAATTTAACTCTTTGGCTGAACTTAAAATTACCATGTAAACTCAACTTAAACTTCAAGTAGAGGGAACCTAGCTAGCTAGAACAAGCCAGTACAGTGAATGCTAGCATGCTAAATGCATGCTAACTAAGAACTCTATGCTTTGATTATATGCTATATTTGATACAGTGCAGACAGTTGTATAGCAACTAAAATGCTCAAGGTGGTAGTAGAGAGCTGTGCTCTCCTGTCCAATGGCTGAAGTCTAAAAAGAAGTAAACTCTCCTTCAGTCTCTCCACAGTACTGTTTCCAATTTTGCCATTTTTCCTCAAACAAAACTATCAGCCCATATAAAGAATGTCTGAAATCAAAATTCATTGGATGATGACTGACAGATCCTGAATATGGGGGGGGCGGCGGAGAAGCCATTGGCAGAGACTTTGTTCACAATATAACACACCCTCGACTGCCTTATGGTTTCAATAAAACAGTTACTACAAAGGACAACATTTTTCAGTAAATCATTATTTTACCAAGCAAATTCATTAAGTGGCATTCTTTTACTAGAAGATACAGTATAGTTCTTGACACAAACAATAACAGAATATTATTCTGCAGATGCTGTGCTGTGACATGGGCCTACAGAGTAGCATATATCACATACTTAAAACACAAACAAACAAAAGGTTAATTTGTTAATTTACTCAACTCCAGAGAACATTTTATGCCAAAAAAAAAAAAAAAAAAGTTAAACATAAAACCTTTTTAACCTACAGGGTTTTTTGATTGAACCCTTACAAACAGTTCTATGTGAAACCTCTTAGGGGTTCCAAATACAGTATGAAGCGAGTCTAAGAATCCTTTTAATGAATGGTCCATCTTCAATACAAGTTCTCAATTGACAGCATTTGTGGTATTGTGTTGATTACCAAACAATTATTTCAACTCATTCTTCATTTACTTAAAGAAAAGCAAAAACTGTGGTACAGTAAAGCATTTACAATGGAAGTGAACATTAAAATACACACTGTTTTCAAAGTATGGTCACAAGACACAAACATTATACATGTTAGCATTATTTTTGTGTGATAAAATCACTAAATAGCCTTATCTGTATAAAGTTAACCTATATAAACAATACCAGGATTGCAGGGCTACCAGCATTACGTTGTCATGACAACAAAGTTGTAATACTGGATATAACTTTACACATAGAAGGTTAGTAAGCTAATTTATCACACTAAAATCATGTTAACATGTATAAAATGTACATCTTGTCACTATACTTTTGAAAAAAATAGCATTTTAGCATTTTTGGACTGGCCCCATTCTCTTCCATTGTAAGTTCCTAACCACAATTTTAGCTTCTTTTTAGATAAACAGTTGAGTTGAATTATTTATTTATTTTCCGTATGTGGTTATCAACATTATGCCATAAATGCTGTTGATTGAGATGAACTTGTATTGAACCCGGAACAATCCTTTAACGTTCTATATAGAATCATTTCTTTTAAGAGTGTAGATGTTACTATATTGTGTATTTCAGCATGGCTCGAATGCTGTATTGACAAATCAACATCCAGGACTGGAACTATCATTGGTAAACCCATACAGTTCTACATAGTAATTATAGTAGTATCGCATAGAAAACGGCTTAATGGATTTTTTCACCAAGGGGAATGGAATCTCATAATTCGCCCATGGTCTTATCATCTATTATCCTTTTTCAACTCCTCAACACACAAAACGACCCATTAACAGCAATTCTCATCCCTGCCTCTGCACTAGCAACACTTTTTCCTGCAGTTTAATGGCCCTTAATCCAGCTGTGCTTTACACTGGTCTGTGTTTATCGGCGGGGGTCTGACATCTCATAATGGCCATCTCTATCTTTGATCATATCTACAAAAAGACACAGTCAAACACGACTTCTCCAGGCTGAGGGAAATAACTGCTATCAGTGGATGTTTACACTCAAATGAGGCCTCAATGACATGCCATTCAATGAGCCTTAACAAGCTATTCCAAAAAATTCCATTTTGAAGGCATTCCTCAATGAACGACACAAACCGATTGCACTAGTGTATGGAGTTTAATTAAACGGGGTCACATCAACAAGGGTTTCACTGCAGAGACTTGCAAAGCTCAGGGCCAATTGCAGTCTGGATCAGATAAAGACTTGAGCCCACAGGGTGTGCGTGTGTGTAGGGGAATAGCACACTGCTGTGTGACTACAGTGAAACACTTTTAGAATTATAACTCCAGTCTATACTTGGAGTTGAACTAGTGAACAAAACCAAGAAACCTTTTTAGTTGCCCTACCTGACCTTGCAAAGTGGAACTATTTTGTTGGAGTCAGAACAGCGAACAATTCTCATTGGTCAAGAAAAATACATCATCAGCCATCAGACAGCTGATACCATCCAATTTTAAAAGATCTGAGTTTTTGTTATTGTAGGTTTTACAAATCGATTCCAGTAGTATTTACTGAGAAGAAAAAATGCAGCATGAGTTTGAAACGTTGACGGCAAGAACCGCAAAGGTGTACAAATAATATCTCATTGTCTCATCGAGTTAGGCTTTGATGACCATAACATTAAACTAAATGAAACAAGACTGCAAGAGAATAAAGGATCAAAAGGATAATTTTGTTCCATGATTATATATGTAGTTTTTACATTGTTTATTTTGTATCTAGTTCACTCATTCTACTGTTCAGTGCTTTAAATGTTTTACTTACCTTTTTGCACAGTCATTTGTGATGTTGTATGCACCTCTTAAAGGCTTCACCGTTTGTATTATGCAGTAATAAACGTGTTTTTACTTTGCTTTTTTAAAGGGATAGTTCACCCAGAAATGAAACTTCTCTCATCATTTACTCTCCCTCATGCCATCCCAGATGTGTATGACTTTCTTTCTTCTGCTGAACACAAACAATGTTTTAAGAAGAATATTTCAGCTCTGTAGGACCATACAATGCAAGTGAATAGTGGCCAGAACTTTGGAACTCTAAAAAAATAACATAAAGGCAGCATAAAAGTAATCCATAAGACTCCAGTGGTTAAATATGTGATATGGATTTAACCACTGGAGTCGTACGGATTACTTTTATGCTGCCTTTATGTGCTTTTTGGAGCTTTAAAGTCCTGACCACCATTCACTTGCATTGTATGGTCCTACAGAGCTGAAATATTCTTCTAAAACTCGTTTGTGTTGAACAGAAGACATAAAGTCATACACATCTGGGATGGCATGAGGGAGAGTAAATGATGAGAAAATTTTCTTTTTTGTGTGAACTATCCCTTTAATACAGTTAAACTTAACCCGGAATAAGATTTCAGAGCTTTGGCGGAGAGAGCAAATTTAATAACGTGAATAATGTGAACAACCTGGTCTGTTCCTCACACAAAGCTATTGAATGGCTTCAGCAGACTTGAAATATAGCACACTTTTAAGCGGTTTTCTTGTTCTTTTTGGAGCTTGTCAGACATGGTCAGTCACTATGAACTGTGGTTGTATAGACAAGAGCTTCGTGAAGATTCTAAAACAATTCTCCTTTTGTGTTCCACAGAAAAATCTAGCATAATGGTTCAGAATGACATGAGGGTGAGTAAATAATGACAAAATGTACATTTTTTGCTAACTATTCCTTTCGTTCCCCCCCACCAAAGATTGTTTTTTGTATATATATATATATATATATTGGCAATGCATTAAACATCTGTCCTCCTTTGACCTTTAAACTAAGTTATATCATGCAAGTCTATTCTATTTTCTCTCTAATTTAAAAATGTTCTCTGATGTGTGCCGTGTGAAGGGGTTAGAGGTTTTATGGCATATGTTATCTATATGTCATATTCCCATCCTCAATCTTAAAGCAATACTGCGGAGCAGAACCTCATTTCCTGCTTGGCAGGGTTGACTAACCACATCCATGCAACCTGCGGCCGCTGCTGTAATCCATTGGCGATATGTGCTTTGGTGACAAATGATTGGATGATGAGATTCAGTGAATAGTCTAATAACATTCCAAACTGCCTCTCTGATGGCCCATGTCTCACAGAGTTTGATGCTGAATCTGCCCAACAAGGCCAGATCAGAGTCCCCCCAGGCTGCCATTCACTATGACATGTTCATTAGATGTGATGAGGCCAGTGTCACAACCACTCTGAGTGATAGTGCTGTACATGTATGGTGCCCCATTGAGTTCAAAAATACTAATTTGCATCACCCACTCGTCTCACTGAACGTGTTGCTCAACTTCTTGAGCTCTCTCTCAAAGCTCTCTCTTTATCTCGCTCTCCCGCTGATCAGCTGATTCAGCGCCGGCCATGCACCATCACGGCCTGGCCACACCCTCCTCCTCATCACACTCCTCCTCCGCCCGATTCTGGCCGGGGCGCCACTGGTCTGACTAATCCCCATCTCTGGAGGTGAGATGCTGCCCTTCCGGCTGTTCTGTCAGCCGGTGGTCCACCCTGCCTCCTGTGAACCTGGGGGAGAGACAAGGGGAGGCTTGGGGAGAGGGAAAGGGCGAGCGAGGACACACAGAGAGAGAGGAGAGAGAGAGAAGAACTTGCCCGCTGGCTCCCGGACACGCTGTGGCGGATGCCAGCTCGCTCCTCCCCTGGTGGACGGCAGCGAGTCCTCCGGCCCCTGGTGGTTGGCAGCAACCCCTCCGTCCCCAGGCAGATGGCCGCTGCTGCTCCCCTAGTGGATGGCAGCGGCAAGGACTCCACGACAGCACATCCCTCCTCCCTTCCGGGTTTGTATGAAACAAGGCTTAGTGAAGCGTGTCCGCGTCTGCCCAATTACTTTCCTTCACTCACTCGTCTACGTCTGCCTACTTAACTTTACTCACTAGTCTCGTTTGTCTCTTTATTCACAATACTTTCAGCAAATCCACTGTATTTCGCTAGGTGGACAGAACTTCTGGTTGGCTAGCGGAAGTGTGGTTGGTTGGTGTTTTCTGTGTAGCCTGTAACTGTTAGCTAGGGTGTCATTCAGTTAGATTCTTGCTTTTTAAACATTGTAAGACGTTTTCGAAAATTTCTCTGACAATGTTTGCGGTTATGGCTGCCTTAATAGTCAATCAAAACTGAAGTTTTGACTAAAACTGCAATGTTATGATCATAAACCACTCGTAAAAGTACAGTGCTCCTGTCCCAGATGCTTTGCATTTCATCGGCTGCCTTCAGAAGGATTGGCCTCGGAATAGTGCTCTTTTCACTTTATTAACAAGAAGTCAACAGCGGAGAACACTTACTGTATGGCTTGGTAATGACAGATGTCCAGAAACAGAGGGCCATGAACTACAAAGAAATGATAGCATCATTGTGCCAACAGGTGTGTGTGTGTACATGTGCTGAAAGTTCATTAGAAACATAGAAGGAATATTGCAGGTTCAATACAAGTTAAGCTGAATCGACAGCATTTGTGGCATAATATTTATTACCACAAAAAATTATTTTGAATTGCCCCTCCTTTTCTAAAAAAAAAAAAAAAAGAAAGAAAAAGAAGCAAAAATCGCAGCTCCAGTGAGGCCCTTACAATGTAAGTTAATGGGGCAAAATTCGTAAACGTTAAAATACTCAATGTTTCAAAAGTATAACCACAAAACATAATGTACGTGGTTTTTATGATGATTTTAGTGTGATAGAATCACTTACTAACCTTCTGTATTAGTTCATAACATAATGATTGTTTACGATTAATCCTAACCCTAATAATTACAAATTGGTCCCCCCGGAATAAACACCTGAATAATGAGAATCCTTAATAAGCTCTAGGTATAAAATACATTAAAGACACCAATTAAAGAGACAAAAACAACAATACTAGAACATAAACACTTTATTTGTGATTACATCTAAGCTTGTCAAAATGCATTGCCCAATGAAAGACGCAGATGTCACGTTCATTCAGATGAGCGAGTGAAGCAATGTGAAGGCACACGCAGATGACACGTTCAGTGAGATGTGTGAGTGATTCAAAGTAATGTTTTTTAACCCAATGGGACGCCATATACATTTGACAAGTGCCTGTGGCTGCACATGGAGTCACAGTAAAATGTTCTCTATGCTCGACTATTGCCGTCAACCGAAGTGTGAACTTCTCCTAATAAACAAAATAGGCACTAGTTATTTTGATTTTAGATTGCAATCCTCTTTTTTTCTCAAAACATGCCCTAATGGGCCTTTTTCTTAAGGTGGTCTAAATATCTTCTAGAGCAGTGGTTCTCAAACCTGTCCTGGAGGCATCTCAATCATACACATTTTGGATATCACCTCAATCAAACACACCTGATTCAACTCATCAGCTCATTAGTGGAGACTCCAAGACTTAAATTGGGTGTGTCAGAAAAGGGCAACATGTAAAATGTGCAGTGCTGGGGGGCCTCCAGGACTGATTTGAGAACCACTGTTCTACAATATATGTCTTTGTAGTATTTTCATACACAGAAAACCTAGCACAACAATTTTAGAGGTAGCTTATACTGGGTTACAATCTATCTCACTCAAAAAGTAGTCAGAGAAAAGAGTCCACTTACAAGGCCAGACACAGTGTGAATGCAAAGATAACTGGGTTTTTTTTTCACACAAAAACATTTTGGTTGGAGTTTAGTTCTTTTAAAGAAGACTCAAATGTGAAAAAAAACATAGATCACACCTATCAGGATGTAATACTTTGCGCACTTGTTCGAAGTCACATATATGGTGTTTTATTTGTATTTATTTTTTTCATACATTTTTACATTTGAAATGAAAAAAAAAAATGGCTGGTGAAAAATATGAGTGGCTCATAAAATTATCACCTATCATCAGCCACTGTGGCCCACCCTGTTACCTATCCCACAAGTCATCCATAGGTTGCCATGCTATTTCCGCAGCTTAAACGCAACTGCCCCAATAAAAAGGGGACATCAAATAGTGATGCAATGAAAAAGTGTGGGGACAATCAGAACCACACATGAGTGATAGCTCATCACTAACAGCACTGGGCTATTGTTGTATAAAAGTTTATATGTAATTATAGACCGCAATCTCCACAATAGCCACTGGGCTGTTAAATGCATTTACTACAGCACATTATGCCTATTTCCTCCCATTCAGCCTTGGTTACTAAGGCTTCACTAATAAGATGGTCTTTAGAGTGGCCAAGACATCTGTAATAACAGAAGAGAAATATGGACAGTGTGATTGGACGACAGTGATATATTGGCACTCAAGCGTGGATGGTGTTGTGATTGTGAGCATGTTTGAGAGGTTTCAGATTTGCATGAACACAAATTTGATATACTCAGATTCAAGGAGAAAAATGTCCTAAGATGTGCTCTATAAGAATGAAACGTTTGTAAACTAGAATTCCCTAGTGGTTCGAAACAAGTGGCTCAAAATGTAACAGCAGGGTGTTTGTGATATTGTATGATATACAGTAAACGCCAATGCTGCATTAAATTAAATAAAAAATAACAATTAAGATAAATGATTGAATTTAGTAGAATTTCTAATATATTTATTGAAAGGTTTACATCTCTTAAAATCATGTTTTCTGATTTTGGGATCAGAATTATGTGGCATGGATTTAAATATGGTGAGAGTACTACAGTTTATTGCTATCTGAAAAGCATAATCAGATTAGCGCAATTATCATGCAGCTCTCTGTAATACTCAATTCTGATTGGTCAATCGCGCCATCTAGCGGTCTGATATTTTTAAATAACAATCACACAAAGTGATATCAGGTCATATGGGTATTTTGAGCCATGTTTTTTCTCGTATCACACAAAGATAATAATAATACAAAAAAAAATCTAATCAGTGTCGTTTTATTAATTTGGCAAGTACTTGTGTAATAAGTGGGATAATGAGTAGTTAAGACAAAATTAACACAAGGTTTTTGAGACTCACATAACATAATTTCAGCTGGTTATTATCACAACATAAACACCTTCATGGTGATATAAGACTCCACCCATCCGCACTGAGGTCCTGATTACCCTGTCAGGGTTTATTCTGTAAAAACATCCGGCTGACTGCACATTACAGTGTAGAATTTTGAGGAATTCTGTGTGGGCCTACTTAAAATCTCAAGGGTACTTCAAGAGAATAATTTGGGTTATAGGACATCAGCTCAAACTCTTGTTGAGACTTTCTTAACTGCAGACTCTACTCTCTGTTTATTCTCTCTCTCTCTACAAATAATCTTAGAGCCTCATGAGTAATGAGGCTGTACAAACAGTGAAAACTCATCCTGAAACTCCCGTCCACAGGCATAAGCTCACTCACTCACACACACACACACACACACACACACACACACACACACACACACACACACACACACACACACACTTATATATAGAGTTAACAGAGACTAACAGAAGCAGGCTGTCTTTACACCCACACCTCTCCGTCTCTGTAAATACAGCTTTAGATTAGTGACTGAGACTCTAATGATACTTAATGATGAACACTGTGGCCATCTCTCTGCTAATTTATGCAGTTTGATCCTCTGAATCCTTCACAAATTGTTACGCAAAGTGTTAAGCCCAAAGATGAACAGCAAATTCAGTTAAATTATGCGGTTTGCATTGGAGACATGGCCTGGAGGCTGGTGCAGCGCTCTGACATGTTGCACAGTGGTGCAAATTCAGGCAATGCAAGTTTGAATCAGGCTCATACCATTACCCCTGTCTCATTTCTTGTCTCCTGTCTCCTTGCTTACTATCCCCATATATAAAGAGCTAGTAGTATAAAATAAATAAAAATAAAAAATAAGCAGTGTGCATTGCGTCAACATTCCTCTATGGCAACTTAGGGAAAAACTACTGTAGTATGATTATATACAATTATATTAATACTAATACAGATTCATTCTGCATTGCAGATATACTCTAAAAAACCACACAGATCACACTGTGAATTTGGCGACAGGAGGTCGAAAGATCTTCTCCTGAAATCGGTCTGTTCTTAGCTAAATTTGAACCACCGCCCCCAGTGGCCGAAGCTGGATGTGTTGTTGAATGTATGGGCACGTGTGAGCTCCAGTTTCCTGGTGAAATGTCCACAGGGCGGGGCCAAAAGCGAGTTGTATTTTTTGTTTTAATGGATGTAATACAGTCAACAAGAATGCATATTTTATTAAATGCACCCACTAACCTAAACCCCAACCCTAAACCTGACCATCAGTGGAGTAAAAATTTTATTTTAAAGCGAAAATGCAACCTCGGAATCGAATTCACTATTGTGTACCTAACTACCTGGTTTCCACAGTACCAGAATCCATGTCTCTGAGTAT
Source organism: Myxocyprinus asiaticus (assembly GCF_019703515.2). Classification (NCBI taxonomy): domain Eukaryota; kingdom Metazoa; phylum Chordata; class Actinopteri; order Cypriniformes; family Catostomidae; genus Myxocyprinus; species Myxocyprinus asiaticus. The sequence continues at coordinate 48,493,680 of NC_059346.1, forward strand.
TGCTTTCAGTATTGTCACAGGAAAAGGTGAGTACATATGAACTGACACAAAAATGTCTGATGTCACATGTCAGTAATTTGGCAGGATAAGGTTGATTTTAGAGTACATTAAAATTTTTAAAGCAGCATGTTGATTTTCTGTGTGATCAAGTTACACGGCACATATTGTTCCAGCAAACCCCTGTATGTAAGTAAGAAGTCAAAGTAATGCTGTCTCTAATTGGTGCCTTTAGTGCATTTTTAACCTCTTAAACAATTGATAGCCACAAATTTGCCACAAATGAACAGCAAGTTGGCCACAAACAAGCAAATTTCCCTTGCTTTTAGCTCTCTGAGTGCATATCTTTAATGCACATTTTTCAAAAAAACAAAATATATATATTTTTTAACTTTATAAATATTTTTTGTAAAATACATTTCTGTTTGCTTGATCATATTTCACAGTCAACATAAATCCATTGGGAATCGATTAGATTGTGAAAAATGTTCCATAAAATACGTTATTACATTTTCATGAAAAATTACAAAGACAATTTTATTTAGGATAACCTCCTGACACGCGAGCATGACTGTTGTGTGCATTTTACATTTCCTTTTTTGATTTGTAACTAGTATTTGTACCTAATAAACAAGCAAAAAAATAAAAAAATAAAAAAATAAAAAAAAACAAACTATAGAGCAAATAGTTTTCCTAAAAATGTATGGTAACATATGTGAACAGCGGGACTAAGTTGTGAAATTTTTAATAATTCCAAGCTGTAGAAAGTCAGACTTTTTTTCATCAAATTTTTTATTATTTTTCCAGGAGTGTTGGTTATTCATGTTTTTTAAACATTACACACATTACATCAGAAATTAGCATAATACAAGTAATGACCAGCATCATCCAATCATTGCCTACCATGCTAAAATAAAATTATACATGATAAATTCTGAATCTATGTACTGATTACCATTGTCCCCAAACATGTTGAGTGGTCCAAACATCATCTGCAGCCTGAAACTGAACTTCTGGTCAGATTTTAGGAGTAAATGCACTTAGCTGCATAAAAAGCTATGGCATCCTCCAGTGGTCTGTCTGTCTGCACTGATTTCAGAACAGTTCGAAATGCACCTTATTTTCATCCTAACTCCATATAAAACAACATTTTTCAGCTTTTGGATGAACACACTGATTCTCAATGTGAAAAGCACAGTTAATATAGGAATGCATTTACTAGTGTTAATGAATAGAACTGTATTGTACAGTGATCAAATAAAATATAACAAAATTGTGTTATTCAAAATAACTAACTTGCTTTTTCAACTTTTGAGGGAATAATGTCCCAATTTTCACGAATATGGACATGTTTATCAGCATGCTGACATGCAAAAAATGAATGATTTTTTTAAAGCGTTATATCAATCGAAACTTGATATGCTAATCTTTACACTTAAATAGGTTTCAATGAAAACTTTTCTTACCAGAGGCACTTTTATTGGCTCTACATCAAGTAAAAGCACTTCACGGAAATCGCTTCACGGAAATCACGGCTTTACTAGTATTCGCCCCATTCGTGTGTTGATGAACTGCTTGCTCTTACAAGATTAACGACTAACATGAAGCCTGAGTGATTCCCAAATATTGACATTTATGAATGACTCCTTGCCCGAGTGTTACTTCCTGGTTACTCTTCATCCCGCTGTGTCTATGCTGGATATGTGACTTTGTTTACATTGTGTGAACCTCAAGCCTTGTAATTTATACCATCCTCCTTGTTGAAAGAAGTAACTCGCCTTTTATGCCAGCTTGAAACTTAAGTTCTCTGTTTTCGGCAAGTGCCGTGTTTTGTGTTTCCTGTTATGGATCCGTGCCTACTGCCTACTCTATTTTCAAAGACTTTATTCCTATCCTGTGATTCCCTGTATACACAACTTACCTGTTTCTCCTGAGTTTCCTTTAAATAAACTCCCGCATTTGGATTCATCACAACTCTCGTGTTGGTGTCGTTACACGCACAGGTCAGTGTGTGTGTGGGTTTTTTTTTTTTTTTGTCCAAATTAAGCTCCACTGTCTCATCTAGCATTATGTAGGTAGGAACTGCTATAACTCATCCTAGCCAGACAGATAAATAGTTAAAAAAAAAACTTTATTATCCATAATTCCATTGGTGACTCTGCACTGTATCCAACAAGGAGCTTATTTAGAGGCCTGTCTCTAAACTGTTGGCAGGCAGACTAACTATTCTGTAATGCATTTAGAGTTAATTAGACAGCAGTGAAAGGCACTGAGTCAGGTCATGCAGGAGTCCTTGCTGTCCCTGCATGATGACTTTATTAAAGCTACTTTGCCAGCCTATATCTCTGGCCCTTCAAATGACACAACTTTTGTCTGTGGTCAAAATTAATTACCACTGGTAGTAGAATGCTGTGATTCAGTTAATGCTGAAAGTAGCAGGACTGGACTGAGTTAGAATTGAAGAGAGAGGGAGGATGGAATCAAAGAAAATGTAACCTCCTAAGACCCGAGCGTGACTGCTGTGTGCATTTTCCATTCCCCTTTTTGATTTGTAACTAGTAGCCTCTAAGCACCATCACTATTTGAAAAAAGTCATTTTTGATCAAATCTAGACAGGCCCCATTTCCAGCAGCCATCACTTCAACACCTAATCCTTGAGTAATCATGCTAAATTACTAATTTGGTACTAGAAAATCACTTGCCATTATATCAAATGCAGTTGAAAGCTATTTGGTTCATTAAATGAAGCTTAACATTGTCTTTGTGTTTGTTTTTGAGTTGCCACAGTATGCAGTAGACTGGCATGTCTTCAGGTCAATATTAGGTCACAAATGGCAAAAAAGAAACAGATTTCTCTAGAAACTCAATCAATCATTGTTTTGAGGAATGAAGGCTATACAATGCTTTAAACTGCCAAAAAACTGAAGATACCAGACAAAGGTGTACACTACAGTCTTCAAAGACAAAGGACAACTGGCTCTAACAAGGACAGAAAGAGATGTGGAAGGCCAGATGTACAACTAAACAAGAGGATAAGTACATCAGAGTCTCTAGGTTGAGAAATAGATGCCTCACATGTCCTCAGCTGACAGCTTCATTGAATTCTACCCGCTCAACACCAGTTTCATGTACAACAGTAAAGAGAAGACTCAGGGGTGCTGGCCTTATGGGAAGAATTGCAAAGGAAAAAGCAATTTTTGAAACATAAAAAGAAAAGGTTAGAGTGGGCAAAGCAACACAGTCATTGGACAACAGATAACTGGAAAAAAGTGTTATGGATCTTAACCCCACTGAGCTTTTGTGGGATCAGCTAGACTGTAAGGTGCGTGAGAAGTGCCTGACAAGACAGTCACATCTATGGCAAGTGCTACAGGAAGTGTGGGGTGAAATGTCACCTGAGTATCTGGACAAACAGACAGCTAGAATGCCAAGGATCTGCAAAGCTGTCATTGCTGAATGTGGAGGGTTTTTTGATGAGAACTCTTTGAAGTAGTTTAAGAAGTTCTGAACATTTTTTTCAAATTGTAATAGTAATTTTTCACATAATTAATGTCCTGACTATACATTGTGATCAGTTGAATGCCACTTTGGTGAATATAAGTCCATAAGAGCAAAATCTGTACATTATTCCAAACTTTTGGCTGCTAGTCTCAGTCACCATTCACTTTCAAAATATGGAGAAAAAAACACATTCACTGAATGTAAATGGTGACCAAGGCTAACATTCTGTCTAATATCTCCTTATTGTGTTGCATGGTTTGGAACAACATAATGGTGAATGATGACAGAATTTCCATTAATCATAATAATAATAATTCGGTAATACATGTTTAATGTCTATTATGTAATGGAATATAGGGGAGTTAACATCCATCATGTCATTTGTGAAAGTAACAATTTACTCACTACTTGAGTGCTCTTTTAATTGGATACTTTCTAACTCTTACTCAGGTAATTATTTATGTTAGTACTTTTACTTCTAATTGAGTACAGTTTTTTGCTACTCTACCCACCTCTGCTTATCCTCTTGTTTAGTTGTACATCTGGGCCTTCCACATCTCTTTCTGTCCTTGTTAGAGCCAGTTGTCCTTTGTCTTTGAAGACTGTAGTGTACACCTTTGTATGAAATCTTCAGTTTATTGGCAATTTCAAGCATTGTATAGCCTTCAATCCTCAAAACAATGATTGACTGAGTTTCTAGAGAAAGCCGTTTCTTTTTTGCCATTTGTGACCTAATATTTTCCTTAAGACATGCCAGTCTATTGCATACTGTGGCAACTCAAAAACAAACACAAAGACAATTTTAAGCTTCATTTAATGAACCAAATATATGTTTTGATATAATGGCAAGTGATTTTCTAGTACCAAATTAGCAATTTAGCATGATTACTCAAGGATAAGGTGTTGGAGTACTGGCTGCTGGAAATGGGGCCTGTCTAGATTTGATCAAAAATTACTTTCGATTGGGGAAACTCCGGGGGTCAGGTGGAGAAACTGAAGAGCCAAATACCTCGTTAACACTGCACACTTCTCCTTAACTTTCCTGCCAGCGCAATGAAGCGCAGATTCCAATCAGTTGCTTTTGTCTCTTTGTTGCAATCTGCTCCCCCCCTTTTATTTAAGGATAGTGATCATATGAAGCCATTTATTATCACATAGTTGTTTGGCTCCTTTTTAAATCATAATGATAACAGAAATCACCCAAATGGCCCTGATCAAAAGTTTGGCCTTGTTACAGACACACAAGGTGACTGGCAATTAAATGTTCATTTCCCACACCTGTGGCTTTTTAAATTCCAATTAGTGTCTGTGTATAAATAGTCAATGAGTTTGTTAGCTCTCACGTGGATGCACTGAGCAGGCTAGATACTGAGCCATGGGGAGCAGAAAAGACCTGTCAAAAGACCTGCGTAACAAGGTAATGGAACTTTATAAAGATGGAAAAGGATATAAAAAGATCAAATCAAATCAAAATCAAATCAAATCACTTTATTGTCACACAGCCATATACACAAGTGCAATGGTGTGTGAAATTCTTGGGTGCAGTTCCAATCAACATAGCAGTCGTGACAGTGATGAGACATATACCAATTTACAATAACATCAAATTAACACAACACAATTTAAACATCTGTTATACACATAATTACACTCAACAATATACAAATAATAACATACACTGTACAGTATACAATACGCTGTTTTTGTTTTTTGTTTTTTTTGTTTTTTACTATATAGATACACATTATTCAATAAAAATTTAAAATTAAAATATATATATAAAAAGAATATATATATATATATATATATATATATATATATATATATATATATATATATAGAATGTACAGTATTGTACTGTATTGACATTCAGGCTGTCGGTTGATAGTCAGTTGTTAAGAGAGACATAATATAATAATAATATAATTTATGACAGTCCGGTGTGAGATATAAGAGTAAGGGTAATAAAGTGCAGTGCTGATGTATATTGATCATGAGAGATCAAGAGTTCAGAAGTCTGATTGCTTGGGGGAAGAAGCTATCATGGAGTCGGCTGGTGCGGGTCCTGATGCTGCGATACCGCCTACCTGATGGTAGCAGTGAGAACAGCCCATGGCTCGGGTGGCTGGAGTCTCTGATGATCCTCCGAGCTTTTTTCACACACCGCCTTGTATATATTTCCTGGAGGGAGGGAAGCTCACCTCCGATGATGTGTTTGGCAGTTCGCACCACCCTTTGCAGTGCTTTGCGGTTGTGGGCGGTGCTATTGCCGTACCAGGCGGAGATACAGCCAGTCAGGATGCTCTCCACAGTGCAGGTGTAGAACCGTGTGAGGATGTGGCGGTTCATTCAAAACTTCCTCAGCAGTCTCAGGAAGAAGAGGCGCTGATGAGCCTTCTTCACAACGACTTCAGTGTGGACGGACCATGTGAGTTCCTCAGTGATGTGGACACCCAGGAACTTGAAGCTGCTGACTCTCTCCACTGGTGCTCCATTGATGGTGATGGGACTGTGTTCTCTGTCTTTTCTTCTGAAGTCAACCACAATCTCCTTTGTCTTACTGACGTTGAGGGAGAGGTTGTGCTCCTGACACCAGTGTGTCAGAGTGTGCACCTCCTCTCTGTAGGCTGTTTCATCATTGTCAGTGATCAGACCTACCACCGTTGTGTCATCAACAAACTTAATGATGGCATTGGAGCTATGTGTTGCCACACAGTCATGTGTGTACAAGGAATACAGTAGTGGGCTGAGAACACAGCCCTGTGGGGCTCCAGTGTTGAGGATCAGCGATGAGGAGATGTTGCTGCCTATTCTAACCACCTGGCGTCTGCTTGACAGGAAGTCCAGGATCCAGCTGCACAGCGAGCTGTTTAAGCCCAGAGCCCGGAGTTTCTCATCTAGCTTGGAGGGCACTATGGTGTTGAATGCTGAGCTGTAGTCTACAAACAGCATTCTCACATAATTGTTCTTTTTTTCCAGGTGGGAGAGAGCAGTGTGTATTGTAGATGCAATGGCATCATCAGTGGAGCGGTTGTTGCGGTAAGCAAACTGCAGCGGGTCAAGATTGAGTGGCAAGACAGAGCAGATGTAATCTCTGATTAGTCTCTCAAAACATTTGCTGATGATGGGGGTCAGAGCAACAGGACGCCAGTCATTTAAACAAGTTATTTTTGATTGTTTTGGAACAGGCACAATGGTGGATGTTTTAAAGCATGTGGGGACTACAGACAAAGAGAGGGAAAGGTTGAAAATGTCCGTAAAAACACCAGCCAGCTGGTTCGCGCACGCTCTGATGACGCGGCCCGGAATGCTGTCTGGGCCCGCGGCTCTGCGGATATTCACCCGTCGGAAGGATCGGGTTACATCCGCTACAGAGATGGAGAGTGAACTAACCTCTGTAGCTTCAGCCGCGAGAGCTCTCTCCGCGAGGGCGGTGTTATTTCCCTCGAAACGAGCATAAAAAGTATTTAGCTCATCCGGTAGAGAGGCAGCAGTGTTCATGGTGGAGTTTTTATTCCCTTTAAAGTCCGTAATGATGTTAATTCCCTGCCACATGCCTCTAGAGTTGGTGGTGTTAAACTGTCCTTCAATCTTGCTCCTGTACTGGCGTTTTGCTGTTTTGATAGTTTTTCGGAGGGCATAACTGGCTTGTTTATGCTCCTCCGCGTTCCCGGAATTAAAAGCAGAGGTCCGCACATTAAGTGCCGCGCGAACATCGCTATTGATCCACGGCTTCTGATTCGGATAGATTCGTACAGTTCTGGTCGGAATCACTTCCTCTATGCACGTTCTGATGAAACACATTACGCTATCAGCGTAAAGCTCGATGTCGTCATCAGAGGCGGACCGGAACATCTCCCAGTCCGTGTGATCGAAACAGTCTTGTAGCATAGAATCTGATTGGTCCGACCAGCACTGGATCGTTCTGAGGGCGGGTGCTTCCTGTTTCAATTTCTGCCTGTAAGCGGGCAGAAGCAGAATGGAAGAGTGGTCCGATTTGCCAAATGGTGGGCGGGGGAGGGATTTGTAGCCATCCCGGAACGGAGAGTAGCAATGATCCAAAACCCGGTCCCCTCGTGTGTTGAAACTAATGTGCTGGTGATATTTTGGTGCAACTGATTTTAAACTGGCTTTATTAAAGTCCACGGTCACAATGAACGCGGCCTCAGGGTGCGCGGTTTCCTGCTCACTTATAATCCCATACAGTTCCTTGAGTGCCCGGTCTGTGTCGGCTTGTGGCGGGATGTACACAGCTGTGATAATGACCGCTGTGAATTCCCTCGGTAGCCAGAATGGTCGACACAGAAGCATAAGAAATTCCAGATCAGGAGAACAGAAAGACTTGATGGAATGTACGTTCCTCTGATCACACCAGGATTTGTTGATCATAAAACATACACCACCTCCTCTAGTTTTACCTGAGAGGTCTTTCGCTCTGTCCGCTCGGTGCATGGAGAACCCCGTGGGTTCGATGGCTGAGTCTGGAATCTCCGCAGACATCCAAGTTTCCGTAAGGCAGATAATGCAGCAGTCCCTCGTCTCTCGTTGGAAAGAGATCTGCGCTTTCAGCTCGCAGAGCTTGTTATCCAGAGACTGAACATTTGCCAGTAGAATAGTGGGTAGCGGGGGTCGATTTGCGCGGCGTCTTACTCTGATGAGAACGCCGGCTCTGTTTCCCCTTTTCCTCCTGCGTTTCCGCGGCCGTGCTGCCCAGACAAAGGGCTCCGCTTGCGTGTTTGTAAACAGCGGGTCGGCATTGAGGAATGTGAAGTCCGGTTTTCGGTGTGAGATCGCTGAACCAATGTCCAAAAGTGTTTGTCTGTCGTAGACAATAAGGCAGACAACATCCAAGACAAAAAACATAAGAATTGTAAACAAAACAAACAAAACATTGCTATGTTGTGTCGGAGCTCGCAACGCAGCAGCCATACTCGGCGCCATCTTGAGTCTAGATATCCAAAGCCTTGAAAATGCCAGTCAGTACTGTTCAATCACCTGTTAAGAAGTGGAAAATTCGGGGATCTCTTGATGCCAAGGTCAGGTAGACTAAGAAAGATTTCAGCCAAAACTGCCAGAAGAATTGTTCAGGATACAAAGAAAAACCCACAGGTAACCTCAGGAGAAATACAGGCTGCTCTGGAAAAAGACAGTGTGGTTGTTTCAAGGAGTGCAATACAACGATACTTGAACAAAAATGAGCTGCATGGTCAAGTTGCCAGAAAGAAACCTTTACTGCGCCAATGCCATAAAAAAGCCCGTTTACAATATGTCCAACAACACCTTGACACGCCTCACAGCTTCTGGCACACTGTAATTTGGAGTGACAAGACCAAAATAGAGCTTTATGGTCACAACCATAAGCGCTATGTTTGGAGAGGGGTCAACAAGGCCTATAGTGAAAAGAATACCATCCCCAGTGTGAGGCATGGTGGTGGCCCACTGATGTTTGGGGGTGTGTGAGCTCTAAAGGCACGGGGAATCTTGTGAAAAATGATGGCAAGATGAATGCAGCATGTTATCAGAAAATACTGGCAGACAATTTGCATTCTTCTGCACGAAAGCTGCGCATAGGACACTCTTGGACTTTCCAGCATGACAGTGACCCTAAGCACAAGGCCAAGTTGACCCTCCAGTGGTTACAGCAGAAAAAGGTGAAGGTTCTGGAGTGGCCATCACAGTCTCCTGACCTTAATATCATCGAGCCACTCTGGGGAGATCTCAAACATGTGGTTCATGCAAGACGACCAAAGACTTTGCATGACCTGGAGGCATTTTGCCAAGATGAATGGGCAGCTATACCACCTGCAAGAATTTGGGGCCTCATAGACAACTATTACAAAAGACTGCACGCTGTCATTGATGCTAAAGGGGGCAATACACAGTATTAAAAACTGAGGGTATGCAGACTTTTGAACAGGGGTCATTTTTTTCTTTGTTGCCATGTTTTGTTTTCTGATTGTGCCATTCTGTTATAACCTACAGTTGAATATGAATCCCATAAGAAATAAAAGAAATGTGTTTTGCCTGCTCACTCATGTTTTCTTTAAAAATGGTACATATATTACCAATTCTCCAAGGGTATGCAAACTTTTGAGCACAACTGTACATAAGCTTTTCTGATGACCCAGAATTTTTAAACTTTACATCTATATCAGTTGAGTGACAAAGTCAGAGTGTGAATAGATAACCTAATATTTCTAAATAGCAGGATTTTTTAAAAATACAGCCATGTCATAATTATTCAACCCCTATTGCATGCAGCTGTTTCTTAAATATATAAGGCTACACAAGTCATTGTTTTAAAACAAAATTAAGTCATCAATCTGCAATGGCACTTATTTAAGTTTTAAAATTTAAGTATAGTGTTCTAAGCAAAAAAGGTATTTCTATGCAAAACAAATGCAATTAAAAATAAGCTGTTACAAAAGCTAATAGATGAGACTATTTCATTACACAAGAAAAGACCATGGCTAAAAGTACATTTCGAAGGCACTTCAATTTCCAATAGACAAAGCTGGCAGCACCATTCATACATTTTTAAAATATGGTACAACAGCAACCCTCTAGGGGTGTGGAAGAAAGCAAAACTTCACCAAGGGAAATGTTCACTTAAATATTCAAGTAATTTGGAAAGACCTGTGGAGTCCTGGAAGAAGGTTTTATAGAAGTATGACACTAAACTGAAAATGAGTTTTAGACCCATGGGTCAGCAGTACATCTGGAGTAAGATGACAAGGTGATGACAAGAATGACACCATCCCCACAGTCAAGCATGGAGGTGGGTCAGTCCTGTTATGGGGGTGTTTTGCGGCTGCAAGAAATGGCTATCCTGACTGTGTGACTGACCCCATGGATTCTTTCAGGTATCAGGCCATTTTGGCATGAAAAATGAGATGCCTTCTGTGTGTAAATTGAAGCTTGGTGATCACTGGACTTTCCAGCAAGACAATAACACCAAGGATACATCCAAGTAGTCCAAAATCTGGTTCAGGGATGGTTTGTGGAATGTCCTTGAATGGCCCTTTCAGTCCATCATTAAAATCCCATTGAAAATCTTTGTTGGGATTTCAACGAAGCAGCGGCAACACAGAAACCAAAGAATGTCAATGAGCTGGAAGCTTTTGCTCATGAGAAATCCTAATAGAGAGGTGTCCGAAGCATGAGAACACTTACCTGAAACATTTATTTGATGTTATTAAGGGTAAAGGATGCTCCACAAATGATTGACTTTGGGGGTTGAATATTTTTTACATGACATTTGTGCAGAGAATTTTATTTTTTATTTAAAGATTTGGGTAAACTGAACTCTTTGTTCTATCAGGAAGACTCACAGACTTGAGTGAAATTTAAGATTACATTTATTTGATGAATATAAAACAGAAATGTAATGTCTCTCTTTGGCGTAAACCCCGTCTGGCGGTCTGAAGAAGTTGTACTCGGAACCGTCATATCCTGCCGGAGATAGGAGGCAGGGGCGAGGAGCCTACCCCTGAGCAGGACGGGACTCAACTGGTGATAGTGGGGTGGTGGAGGTTGCCATGTTAGCACACTGAAACAGCAATGTGATAGATTGTGAGCAGACTTGAATGATGTGCATGGCAAAATTGAGGTGGCCTAATAGGGACGGGAGATCACGTTATGAGACCCAAACTGACCAGAGAACGACGTGCAAATAGACCTGATCCTGTCAAGTTTCATTAGGCAGGGAAGCTTGCATGTTTAGAGAATCGAGCATGATGCCGAGAAATTAGAGAGACGTGGCGGGGCCCGTGGTTTTTTCACTTGAGAGAGGAACACCCAACTTGTGAAAAAGCTTGATAGAACGTCCAAAAATAGGGGTGTGGGCAGCGGGGTGATCAATGAGCAGGAAATCGTCGAGTAGGTATAGTACGAAGGGGAGCTTAAAGTGATTGAGAAGGATCCGGCATAGGCCTTCCGATAGAGAATTAAAATGTGAGGGCTACTTCTGCACCCGAAAGGGAGTCGGACAGCAAAGTAAAATTTGGACTGCCATGTGACACTGGAGAGGGACCAGTCAGCAGGGTGAATGGGCATGATTTTGAAAGCGTCTTTGATATTTGCTTTTTTATTTATTTATTTATATATATATATATATTAGCCCGTAAAACCAGCAGACCAGTCCAGTGGACTGAATTTTGGTATCTGCTGCGAGAACACCTATCTGGCACGGTGATGTCCAGAGGAACGTATCCTACTGCCTGCTGCCTACGACAGCTGCCCTGAATGCAAAAAGGCTTTTTTATTTTTATTTTTTTATTTTTTTTATATAAATATATACATACATTGAGTGGAGCAAAAACGAAAACATTGATAACTTTCAAATCAATAAGGTATTTGGCATTATGGTTGAAGAAATAACAAAAGCATTAGGAGGGAGTTATGACTTACCAGCAGGAATAGAAATTAGCAGCAGCAAGATTAAATTAATGAGCTTGATTCAGCACAGGTTCTATCCAATGACTGCCAAACCTACTTACCTGCTATTAAATGTAACGTCCCTGACCACGCACATTAGAAGTGAACAGCATCATACTGAATGCGTTGATACTTGGATTAAAAGTAATGTAGTTAGGCTGACAGTCATGTCAAGCTAAACTCATGAGCTTTGAAATTTGGAACATTGATAAAGCCCCAATTCTTGAAGATACCCATAGATTGAAACATGGTCCGAACAGAGATGAAATTGAATGATTTATTAAGACATATGATACCAATTTGTGCACTTTAATGATGCCTGAATGAGTAAAAAAAATATATAAATATGTAAATATGTCGTGAAATAGGAATTACCCCCTGATGACCTGATCATTTAAGGCGCAAAATGCATTACGCTGGTAATTAAATTATCTGATGAAATAAGGAATGCAGTGCGGAGCCTACCGCTAGGTGTCAGAGGCACGCCACAACAGTGGTGCTTCCAATGAGAACATGGAAGTATGTATAGAGTAAGAAAACACTGCATTTCCCGAAGCGGCATTAATGCGCCCTTGAAGGCGCTCGGGTAGGGAACACCGCTCAAGATGTTGAACCGAATGAAATGAGTTAATTATTTCACTAAGGACACTTTCACAAGACTTTAGTGAAGGCTATATTAAACTGTGATGCCATGCTCCCTCAGAATGCCCACTTCATCAGCTCTACCTGAATAATGATCTTAATTCCCCGATGGGGAACACTCGGGCATGCAACACGGTGAATGACATGTGAATGAACCTGACCGAGCTACCCTCATGTGATCGCACCATGGGCGCATGGTTGACTGCCGTTACTATGAGAGCGAATGCGCTGTTGACATGAAATATTGCCTTTTGATATTGATGCAGATGTGTTATGATGAACAGACAGCATAGGCAACAGAAGACCTAGACCCATGACTAAATCTGAATGCATTTGATGGATATGATAAGAACTTAACTTATTTCTTATGGAAATCAGCTGCTGCCTGAGCCAATGATTTTGACAGACTTGGCGAGGAGCGCACTCATTCCACGCCGGGTTGTGCATTCCGATTGAGAATGCGGTGGGTTGATTGAGGGAGATCTCCTAAGTGAATGAGATATGGATGAAGATCCGGGTTTGCTGATTGTTTACTCCCCTTGGGTTTGATGCGGGCAGAAGTTGAGATGAAGAGACTGCGTCGTTGGGAAGGAAAGGCGGGCTTCCAGAGATGTTCTGTGCACTGATTCTCTTGTGGCCTGGAAAGGTCGGAACATGACTATTATGATTCCGAGAGGGCGCGATCCCACTGAGAATCTGGAAATTTGCAGACATGTGTTGCGTGAGGACTGCTGATTCTGGATAAAAGGTAAGGAGCAGTGAATAAGTCCGTGTCCATAGCTGGATGTTAGCTAGTCGGAGAGCGAATTGGACTCTACGTCAGACAGTGCTATAGAATGATGTTGCCGTGTTAGCACACTGAAACAGCAATGTGATAGAATGTGAGCAGACTTATAAAGCAATGGCTTACATGTGATTGGCTAGGAGTTACCTAGCTAATGGTGCGATGATGTACAGTTGCTAGTCTTCCCTCTAGAAGTACGCTGCGCTTACATTTCCTGAAATCACTCAAATGTGTATTAAAAACTTACTTTGACTGTTTACTGAGGTTTTAGTTGATGTGTTTTAATTCACATCACCAGAATGTACTAATGGGCAGTATATATACAGTTTTGACTGCAACTGTATATATACTGTATATACTTTATATGAAATATATATAAAACACATTTTTGGACCAAATAGTTTTCCTAAAAATGTATGTCCACATATGTTGACAGTGGGACTAAGTTGTGAAATTTTAAATAATACCAAGCTATAGAAAGTCAGGTTTTTTGTTTTATCAGATTGTTTATTATTAATGTTTTTGAGATGTTACAGACATTACATCAGAAATTAGCATAATTAATTATGAAATCAGAATCTTTATTATGGGTGAACTAACCCTTTACCTAATACTTTGGATTTAGATTTTGCCTGTCATGTACCCCATGTCTGTGAAGTGGCATATAAATCACAAAAAGGTGCATTTAAAAAGTATTTTTAATTGCAAGAAACAATTAATCACTTTTAAAGGTTGATTGCATATTCAGTTAAAACAGTGTTCCATTCACATTGACATGAAGAATGAATATATTTGAGAGTCCTTTACAGAACATATTGTAATAAAAATAATTTGGTTCCAGTATATTTTTTAAAACGGAAACGGTTCTCAATAAGAACTGATTCTCGACTCTTTACCCTAGTGTACGGAGAGAAAAAGAGTTCTTTGTATTGTTTATCAAGCTTGTCGTAACATGCTCATTCAACAGGATCACTGTATCTCCATGATTACAGGCACTGGTATTCTACAAACAACACACACACACACACACACACATGCACACAATAAAGAGAGATAGATACAGTGACTAAATACTGTGACAAATGTTGCTGTGCTTATCTGCTCTGCCCTCTGAACTGGCTTTGAAGCCTGTAGACACCCACACACTTGAGGGAGCATCACGTACACATTTTCATGCACACACTGAATAGACATGGGGAAACGGGTCCTGAGTTGTCTGTTGTTCTGGAATCCGGACTATGTGTTCATGTATCTGTCATAAAGGTTAAATGAGAGATTCAGCTACTGCTTTGTGCTGATTGTTATGCAAAAAAAAAACAAAAAAAAAAGCCTGTTTAAGTCCACAATGACTCAACTACACTATTAATAGTAAAACTACACAATATTGACTGTAACATACCATAATAGACAAACAGATAAACAGGGAGTCCCGCCACACATTCATGCCATTGGTTGAGCCAAAGTTGCTCTTTTTATAGCTCTGCTATAATATACTTGTACTTGCAAGTTTTACAACTGGCAATCTACAGCGACAAAAAAGCTAGCTCGTGCAAAAATTTAATGAATACAGAATATACTGTAGCTGAAGGTATAGTGTCTGTTTCCCATGTAAATATATTTAAAGGGCTGAAAAAAAAAAAAAAGAGATAGATATAAATAAATGAAAGTGTAATAAATATTTATTTGCCGGCACTGCTCTGGTTTATTTGCTGAGGCTGGTGTGCTTGTCAATGATGAAGCGGGGTGAAATACAGCATATGCTGAGGGGCTCCACCAAAGCTCAGAAAATATTGTTTAATTACACCTCTGTGATGCTGCAATATATCAAACGACTTTTTCTAAGGCTGCTCTTGCATTTGTTTTTATATTTTTGTCTTAAATTCTCTGTTGTATCTCTCCATCTTTCTTTCATTAACAGATACTGTATAAAAAAACAACACAAAGGACAGGTGTTCTTGAAAACCTCTGCCACTCAATTATCATTCATTTTCATCAGACAACAACAGTTGTCTCTAAAAACTCTAAAGCAGATAAATAAATATTTAATCAACACATTTGTCTCCATTATTGCTGGAACTGCACAAATAAATGAAAGCTTAAAAGGATTGTTCATGCAAAAATGAAAATTCTGTCATCATTTGTCGCTTACACACATATAGCCTTTTCCAGAAAATTAGCTATCTGCAATTTTCAGTTTAGAGGTCATGTGTGAAGACAAGCCATTTGAAAATACCATGTGGAAACCATATGTGCTTGAAGAACATTTTATTTCAAAACCTTAGGCATCAATTTCCCCCTTTGCTGTAATAACAGAATCCACTCTTTTGGGAAGGCTTTCCACTATACTGTATGTAGTAACATGGCTGCAGGGATTTGCTCTCATTCAGACACAAGGCTATCAGTGAAGTCAGGAACTGATGTTGATCGATGGGGCTTGACTTACAGTTGCTGTTCCAGTTCACCTCAAAAGTGATCAGTGGGGTTCAGGTCTGGGCTTTGTACAGGCCAGTCAATTTCTTCCATGCCAGACACAGTAAACCATTTCTTTATGGACCTCACTTTGTTCACAGGGGCATTGTCATGCTGGAACAGAAAAGGGTTATTCCCATACAGTGGCCACAAATTTGGAAGCACACAAAGCCCAAGCCATTACATAAAGAAACATTAAGATTTTTCTTTACTGGATTTAATAGAGTAACCAAATTCATTAATTAGAAGGGGGTGTCCACAAACTGTTGGCCATATAGTGTATGTGTGAACAGAGTTATAAGATTAACGTTTTGAGCATGTACGAGATCAGGACACGCTGACGTAAAATGGAGAGGATTCAGTTACTCTGGAGTAAAAAATTACATCTAATTAGGCAGATAGTGAAATAATTCCATTTGGTTGGAGGATATAAAAAATATTTGATATTTTAGAGTCGACTATAGAGGAAATCTTGTAGTGTATGATGCTCCACAACTCAATCTCAATCTGAAGTCATAAGGTGAGCAGCCGATGGAAATCAACCACACGCGGCCACAACACTGGACCACGAAGAAATGGAGATGGAGAACAGGCACTCAAATTGAGAAAATATTTAACGCCATTCACCAGCAACTCACATCACAGTCTCCGTCTCTCTACCCCAAATGCATTAGGCCTGAGACTTGGAACAGAGAAGCAGCAACATCAACGGCAGCACTCACGTACATTCATGTTTGTTTACATTGTCACTGGTCTCATAGAATGGGGCCGTGTGTTTCAAGGCAAGTTTGTGATCGGATTGACTAGACAGCCGGATTGATCCTGTTGCTTAGTGTGTGATGCCCAGTTTTTGTCTATAGCCATTTGCAAAGTCTGTAAGTGTGCGATTAGTATTTTTAGATTCTGTTCAGATTTTAGAAGTGGTGTAGTGTAATCCATGCTAAAAGTGCTTCTCTTCATTCGAGTGGACAAGGAAATTTGTCGACTGATAAAATAACGAACTACATCTCAGAGTTTAATGCCATTTCGGTGCTGATGTGTGAATGGTAGCAAAACAGAAAAAAGACAGAAACTGTTGTGTTTGTGAATAGCAGGTGGGGTACATTTACCAATAAAGGCAATCCAACAATTTTACTGCAATTTACCAGGTTGCATGTGTGAAAGTGGCTTATGTCATTTGAAACCTGTTTCTTTCTTCTGTGGAACAAAAAGGGACATTTCTGAAGAATGTTGACGATGCTCTCTTTCATAAAATGAAAATGAATAGTGACCAGGAGGGGCTGTCGAGCTCCAAAAATGACATAAAGCACCATAAAAGAAGTCCATATGATTCATGTGCTATTTTCATCTGCTGAGTCTTCTCAAATCATATTAAACATTTGAGCGAGGAACAGAGCCGATATTCACTGATAATCTTCTCCTCCTGTGCAACTCTCAAATCTCATTTGCATTCATGTAAGAGCAGCAAGAACATTCCAGTACTCCACGGAAGAAAGGAAGTCATATGGGTTTGGGATGACATGAGGTTGAGGAAATGATGACAGAATTTTAATTTTTGAATGAACTATCCCTTTAAGTGTAAATGTTTCTTTCACTGCCTCAGACAAACACAAGCACTTCCATCGTCCTGTAAGTCATTTCCAAGAGCAAGTCTCGATAATGAGAGGTGGAGATGTGGCAGAGGGAAAGCAGACATCTCTTGGAAATTGCTTTTCATTGGAGGTGGACCAGGAGTGATTTCCATTTCCCTGTGCAGATGGCCAGTTGACCCTCTACCCACCTTTTCTCTCTCTCTCTCTCTTGCTTTCTCTGAATTAGAGTTGCAAAGTCTGTGGTTTTCCAGTGATATTGGGATAATTTTTAACTCCTGCCACGAGTTGTTTTTTACAGGCTTGATCTATCGCACAACTTTATTTCGTATTTAATTTAATAAAATTGAAATGTATTAAATTATTTTATAAAATGTATAACCTATACATATAAATAGGGTTGGGGAGTAACAGAATACATGTAACGGGATTACGTATTTAAAACACAAAATATACTGTATTCCACTACAGTTTCAATTTAAATCATTGGTAATTAGAATACAGTTACATTCAAAAAGTATTTTGATTACTGAAGAGATTACTTTGCATTTTATTGTCATTTGTTTCATTTAATATTTATTCTATTCAATTAGTAAACATTTATCAAATGATATGATCCAAAGGAGCTAAACAGCTGTGAAACACTTTCTTATGATGTGTTACATTCATATCAGCAGACAGTGGGCACTTTTACACTGTTTTGAGTGAAAAGGTGGATATGATGTCATTGAGGAAAAGTATGTGGTTGTGTTGTACACTCTGTGGGGTTTTGAAGTGGAGCAGCAGAAATAGTTAATCTTGTGTAAATTTAGATAGTTATGAACCAGTGGCAGATTCAGACATGGGCAGCTGCCCAGGGTGGCATCTTGCCATCAAGTGGGCATCCTGAACTCCACCCAATCAATCCCCCTATATATATATATATATATATATATATATATATATATATATATATATATATAATTATTATTATTATTATTATTATTATTATTATTATATATATATATATATTTACATTGCATAAGATATTTAGGCTTTTTCAGAAAATGTATTTTTAATATAAGTGTGTTTTATTTTACTGTACTGGCAGATGATTTTTCACTTGTTATTAACTTGTTTATAGTCAAAACAAGTGAACAAAAATCTGCCAGTGCTGTAGTATTCCAAAATATTCAGATTATGTTACTGACCTTGAGTAATCTACTGGAATACGTTACAAATCACATTTTACAGCATGTATTCTGTAATCTGTAGTGGAATACATTTCAAAAGTAACCCTCCCAACCCTGCATATAAATACAATTTCCATTTGAAAGAAATAATCTATTTTTTAATCTAGTTCAATACTAAACTGACCCCTGGAGACATATGGAAGGGATCACAGATACACACAAACTATATTGCTAATGCATTCCTACAGTGAATTTACAAGTGAAATAGTGTGTCAGCAGAAATAAGGTAACAGCATGGTATTGTATGCATTTATATTGTTTATACAAACCACCTGCCCTGCCTCAGAAATGTATTGCATTTAGTTATTTTATAAAAAATACAATGTATTTGGTAAAGATGGTGTTGGCTTTGTCAGGCTGGAATTTAACCTGTGGTTATGAACTAGCATAATCTAAAATAGATTTTTGGGCTAATTTTGATTGATCATTAGGCTGGTTCAGAGCTAGTTTTGATTGATCATCAGGCTGGTTTTGGGCTAGTTTTGATTGGTCATTG
The DNA here is from genome assembly GCF_019703515.2 of Myxocyprinus asiaticus. Lineage (NCBI taxonomy): Eukaryota > Metazoa > Chordata > Actinopteri > Cypriniformes > Catostomidae > Myxocyprinus > Myxocyprinus asiaticus. The sequence goes on from NC_059346.1 coordinate 48,512,826, forward strand.
GGTTGGTTTGGGGCAAGTTTGATATGTCATTGCATGGGCTGGTTCTGGGCTAGATTTATTTATCACTGGGCTGGTTTTGATTGGTCATTGGGCTGGTTTTCAGCTAGTTTGATTATAAATGCATGGGCTGGTTTTGGGCTAGTTTTGATTGATCATTGGGTTGGTTTTGGGCAAGTTTGATAAATCATTGCATGGGCTGGTTCTGGGCTAGACTTATTTATCATTGGGCTGGTTTTGATTGGTCACTGGGCTGGTTTTTGGCTAGTTTGATTATAAATGCATGGGCTGGTTTTGGGCTAGATTTGATTGGTCATTAGGCTGGTTCAGAGCTAGTTTTGATTGATCATCAGGCTGGTTTTGGGCTAGTTTTGATTGGTCATTGGGTTGGTTTGGGGCAAGTTTGATACGTCATTGCATGGGCTGGTTCTGGGCTAGATTTATTTATCACTGGGCTGGTTTTGATTGGTCATTGGGCTGGTTTTCAGCTAGTTTGATTATAAATGCATGGGCTGGTTTTGGGCTAGTTTTGATTGATCATTGGGTTGGTTTTGGGCAAGTTTGATAAATCATTGCATGGGCTGGTTCTGGGCTAGACTTATTTATCATTGGGCTGGTTTTGATTGGTCACTGGGCTGGTTTTTGGCTAGTTTGATTATAAATGCATGGGCTGGTTTTGGGCTAGTTTTGATTGATCATCAGGCTGGTTTTGGGCTAGTTTTGATTGGTCATTGGGTTGGTTTGGGGCAAGTTTGATACGTCATTGCATGGGCTGGTTCTGGGCTAGATTTATTTATCATTGGGCTGGTTTTGATTGGTCATTGGGCTGGTTTTCGGCTAGTTTGATAAGTCATTGCATGGGCTGGTTCTGGGCTAGACTTATTTATCATTGGGCTGGTTTTGGGCTATACTGCTCATTGGGTTGGGTTTGGCTAGTTTTGATTTGTTATTCGGCTGGTTTTGGGCAAGTTTTGATTGATCAGTGGGCTGGTTTTGGTCTAGTTTTGATTAGACATTGGGTTGGTTTTGGAAAGTTTTATTAGTCAATGCATGGGCTTGTTTTGGGATAATTTTACTTATCATTGGGCTGGTATTGGGCTATATTGCTTATTGGGCTGGGTTTGGTCAAGTTTTGATTGGTCATTGGGCTGATTTTGGGCTAGTTTTGATTGGTCATAGGGCTGGTTTTGGGCTAGTTTTGATTGGTCACTGGTCTGGTTTTGAGCTAGTTTTGATTGGTCATTGGCAGGACTGTCGCGATTATTAAATAATTGTCTGATCACACTTATTTGATGTAACTACGGTTATTTGAGATGACCGTGATTATTGTGCACTTTAAATTCCAATCACATTGTAATGCCCAAATAAGGGAATTTTAAGCGAATATATAAATGGGCTATATTGCTCATTTGGCTGCTTTTTGGCCAGTCTTAATTGGTCTTTGGGCTGTTTTGGGCTAGTCTTGATTGGTCTTTGGGCTCTCTTTGCCACCCAAGACCTGGAAACTCTATGCTTAATCAGTCTGAAAAGAGGAGAGGGGCACCTTGAAATGTTCACTATTACATTACAGAAAAATAGACCAGGCAAAAATTCAGAACTCAGAACCAGTGTGTGGTTTTAGATGATAAAGAAAAGCACACATTTTAAATATAAAAGTTGGAGAAATAGAATATTTGTGATTTCTATCAAAATCAGATTCTAAAAGACAGCAAATCTAATAATAGTGCATGCATTATGCTTTATAAAGCAGACTGTGTGGATAAAGCAGGTCTGGAAACGTGAAAGGCTGCTTGTATTGACTGCATTTGTCAAATTCCAGCAAGAGGAGCCTGATTTTCTGCACTCACTACAATCATAATTACATCTGAAGTGTTTACTGTCTGTCAGAGTCAATTGTTATGAGGGTCATCTGTGTGTGTGTGTGTGTGTGTGTGTGTGTGTGTGTGTGAGAGAGAGAGAGAGAGAGAGAGAGAGAGAGAGAGAGAGAGAGAGAACAACCACAGAACATTTGAAAAGCTATAAAAGCTCAATGAAAGAAAGAGTGCCACTGAGGGAAAGAGAGAGAAATTGAGTGGAAGTGAAATACTCTGATTGAAATAACAGCATCTGAGCACTGGGATTTGGAAAAATAAGATAATAGGAATAATAAGGGAATCTGAATCAAGCAAAACACTTGACAAAAGCTATCTACTGACAAATGTTTCTGTAAAATGCTGAGTGAAAGCAGCTCTTCAATAGTCCAAACAAGTGAGTCAGGGTGGGACCTCAAATGGTGCTTCTTGAATATGACAGTTCGATATACTGAACCAGGCCAATTTACCACTAGGTTTGATATTTTGTATCGAGTATAATGCAATGACATTCATTTATTTTGATTTGATAATAATAATAATAATAATAACAACAATTATAATAATTGACTTAAGTGTTCAAAAGTGTGTAAATCCTTTTGGGGCTAAGCTACTATACACTGTAAAGAAAAGTGGTAACAAGCAAATTGTTACTTTAAAGATTTTTTTCGGATTGATAACTGGACATTCTCTTTAGGATTTTCTGGTAGAGAGAAGAATTCATGTTTCCCTCAATTATTGCAAAATTCAGATGAGCCTTAATGTTCTTCTGGGTTACCAGTGGTTTTCGCCTCGCCACACTTCCATGGATGCCATTTTTGGCCATTGTCTTTCTGATAGTGGAGTCATGAACAGTGACCTTAATTGATGCGAGAGAGGCCTGCAGTTCCCTGGATGTTGTCCTTGGCTTTTTTGTGACTTCCTAGATGAGTCGTTGCTGTGCCTTTGAAGGAATTTTGGAAGGTCGGCCACTTCTGCGAAGGTTCACTACTGTACAGATTTTTCTCCATTTAGAGATAATGGCTCTCACTGTGGTTCTTTGGAGTCCCAGAGCCTTTGAAATAGCTTTGTAACCCTTTCCAGACTGATGTATTTCAATCAACCTTTTTCCTCATCATTTCTGGAATTTGCTACTGGGTGAGACCTTTTAGCCAATTTCATGCTGCTGGAAAAGTTCTATTTAGGTGTTGATTTGATTGAACAGGGCTGGCAGTAATCAGGCCTGGGTGTCTAGTCCAGTTGAACCCCATTATAAATGCAGTTTCATAGATTTGGGGATTTAGTAACTAAATACTTTTTCACACAGGCCCAGTTGGTATTGGATAACGTTTTTGCTTCAATAAATAACATTATCATTTTAAAACTGTATTTTGTGGTTACTTAGATTGCCTTTGTTTTATGTTATGTTAATTTAGTATGAGATATACACAAAAACAGAAGAAATCAGGATGGGGCAAATACTTTTTCACAGCACTGTAAATGTATGGCAGCTTGGAAATAATTAAAATGAATACGATTTTGAAAGCTGCTTATACTGTTTGAAGACGACCATATTAATTATTATTGTTAGTAACAAAAACTACTGTAACTATGGTATTTTGGTAAACATAATAATTTTGGTATACTAAACTATGGCTACCATGGTAGATTTCCTTATAGGTCATTTAATGGTCTCCATTTTACAGACATTGTTTACATATACAGCTGAGCTGTTGGCAGGCAAACTAGCTAACTTCTCAAACTAAATATAAAAAAGCATACAGTATATTTTAATCAACATGCTAAATGAATGAACGCAAAACCCGCACACGATCCTAGTATGTGCACACTGCCATTAAAATGTATAAAGTGCATTCATGAGGTATCTCTTCATGCATGTTTTATGTTTGGTTTGTGAACCATGTATAAACTGGTCATATGCATCAATGTAACGGTTAGCCAGTCATCTGAATAAGACTGAGGAATCTGTGAATGGATAATTCAGTTGAAGACGTACTCAAGCACTACACATTTATCTCTATGTCATAGACCATCTATCTTCATAATTGCTTTCACTACCAGGTATCCATTCACACTGTAATACATGCAATCAATTTACATTTACACCCTGCAGAAGCAAAAAAGTCAGGGTTAGGTTAAGGTTGGGTTAAAGGCCAGAATTAATCCTCAAGGGTGAATCTCACAAAACCTTTCTGGGTCACATTACACTCCAAAATCAATAGAAGGAAATAATAATTTGTATTTAGCTTAAACAAAATTAAGTCTATTTTAGGACCATTATTATTATTATTTTATTCTATTTATCATAATACACAAAAAAAAAGAAAAAAACAATTGTGTGAAAACTAGTTTATGTGAAACAAATAATCATACATTATTTTAATCGGAAAGTATCATACATCATGGTATAGTATTTGTTGTACTGCCTTTAATTAATGCTAAATTCAAACAAAAACAAATGCTTTATTGTCATGAATGCAATTATGAAATTTATGAAAAATATTATTTATTTTTACCTTTATTTTCTTTTGATTTCTACGTGAAATGTGACCTAGACAGTCTTATATCTAAATTTAAGTTTAAAATCTTTAAGAAGACTTGTGTTGCAATCATCTGACCTCATCAGCTGCAAACAGAACATTGGTTTCCAAACAATGAAGCAGACTGTGTGTGTGTGTGTGTGTGTGTGTGAGCGCACGCACGTGTGTGCGTGCATGCGTGTGCATGTGCCATGCTTGGTTGCTCATGCAGGTAGACACACTACAATAAAAGAGAATTCACTCAGGTGTGATGATTGAATTAGTGCTACAGCTAGACCTGTCTGTCCATGCTTTAAGATGACTAACTAACTCAACTAAAGCAAGTCTTCTGGTGAAGCCCTGTTTAACCTAGAGTCTGAAACAGTCATGTCCATGTTAACACTGTTCTGTGTGTGTGTGTCTGCAGTTGGCTCATCTCAAGTGAATATAGTCTGTCTGACAGAAAAAGTCCTCACATCTGAGATCTGAGCTATCATTAATCAGTCTGCGAGTGGATGTATGAGTGTTTATAAGTGTGTGCATGTGTGTGGTGTGTGTCTGTTTGTGTTGATATACAGAACATCCTCCATTTTTTAATGCATATCTATGAATATATGTCAGGCTGTCCAGATGCTTGCAGAGGTGTACCTGCATAGAAATTTCTCCATCTCAGTCCTGACTCAATCTCATGGTTATGTCTGTTTATATACATACTGTATGTATGCATGTATGCATTTTAAAACTGTGTGACTGCAGATATCTATAGATATCTAGTGCACGTGTGTGTGTGTGTGTGTGTGTGTGTGTGTGTGTGTCAGGGCTGCATTTTAAATTTAGCTATTTTATTTTCTAGTGACAATTTCATGTTCAAGGAAGGTTGTAAAGGTTTCACATTTTGTAATATATTATACATTAAAATTAATGTGTGGTCATTTTTATTTTAGTAAGTTTTGGTGAACATATATTTTAGTTAATTTTAGTTCTTTATACTATGTTAGTTTTAATTTTTATGTCTGTTAACGTAAAATGGTTTCATTAAGTTTTAATTTACATTTTCGTCATGTTAATAACACTTGTCTGTTAAAACTGACTGCAGATATCAGAGTGTTTCTCCGACATCTAGTCCATATGAGGTGGGTTGAATGGTAATTAATTCCTTTAGGAGCAGACAGAGTTCGTGCAGAGCGGCGGTGATAAAACTGGGGTCTGTCGTGTCTGCGGCCCTGCTGGAATTAAGATGAGATAAAAACCATTCCCACCTCTTGCTTTAGGACCAGCAGGGGGCCGACATGGATGACAGCTGCCCGAATGAAAGAGACACACGGGAGGTAAAGTAGAGCCAGACAGGAGAATAAGAAGTCATATCTGATAGATCTGAGAGCAAGAGTATGGTGTAAAAACAATGTGTGGGTGTGTATGTGTGTGTGGGTCAGGTTTTGCCTACATTGTGGAGCAAATGTTTCCCACAAGGATAGTAAAACCTGAAATCATCACATTGTGGGGAGTAACCAATGGCTCCTTCAAGGAAAACTGCTTAATTAATATAGTAAATAATGTTAGAAATGCAAAATTATAATGAGATAGACAATATTATTAGCTCTTTTTAATTACAATAAAAGTCAATGTAAAGTCCTCACCACAATAAAAAAACAAATGTGTGCGTTTTGTTGTAATCATTCATGTGAAGTCATCATTTGAACTTTGCACATTATATAGAAAAACACTTGCACTGTGATGGATCTGCAGGAGTATTGTGTCCTTGAACATGCTCGCTCAGCCATCACATCAGACCCAAATGCACATAATAAAACCCAGACGAACGTGCAGAGAGATGCAGTTGAGCGCTGATCCGCTGTGTTGGCTGTTTAACTGTTCAGACACTGAGACTATCTGATCAACACAGCTCACTGACCTCAACATACACAAACACATGCAGCAGTGACAGTCTTTGTGCAACAGATAGACAGTCTGTTGAACTGAACAAAGAGAGGATGAGAAATCTCATGTTCATGCTTTCAACGGCAACAAAAGTACCATGTTATTTTGTGTTTTTTGAACATTTACACTATGCAGGGTTGCCAACATGCTTTCAGGCTTTGTTTCACACTCTCACACTACACAAATATATCTCACACCAAATAACAAGAGAATGTAATTCAATGTAAAATAAATAAAACAGCAACAAATATTACACATAGGATTTTTCCATCAGCGTGAGACTTGAATTTTAGGTCTGCTGAAGCACATTCACCACCACAGCACAACACAGCGTACTCCAGAGACAGGATAGCCCCAGCTCTGAGATATAACAACTGCGCGACTCAACAAGTCTTCACCCGATATCTCAGCGGAGACCACAAAACTTATGCACCCTATTTAAAAACTATAGAGAATCATCTACGTTAAGGCGCTGTGGAAGAAGTCAAGCCTCTCAAACAGTTAGACAGCCTTAACACTATAATCAGCACTGATGAGGTAAAGAGGAGACAACATCATGCATCAACTTCCATAAAAGGGCATTTTAAAATACACATCATCACCATTACTAAAATGTATCATGTTTATTCTGCAGTAACACAGTGACAGAAAAGTTCATAGTTTTATATCAAATCTATTGGGGGGAATCTATTAGACATTTAACGTAAATGTAATAATAAGTGAAACTATAAAAATCCTCGCTTGTATTTTCGTGGGAGTTTGGCGTGAACCTCCGTAGACTGTACGCCCATCAGAGCACTTTAAAGCGGTTCATCTTGATGCGCTGCCCTGCTCTGAATGCAGCCGGTCCGTTCATTTTAGGTGCTCAAATAATACAAGAACGGAATATGAGACACAAAAACACGTCATGGTAATCATGGTATATCTATATTCGCTTAAATTTCCATATGTGGACAGTAAATTGTGACTGGAATATAAAGTACGTAATGAAGCTATGTGTGGCAAGCCACGAGGTACTTATGTCATAAAATGCAAAGCAGACTGGTACCTCTTCTCTTTCACATCGCACAAATCAATCGGACCACAAAAGAACCCACAAATGAACCGCACTAAGACCACCTGCTTTGGGTCCTTTTAGGGGGGTCTGAGAGCACTTGGGTTGTTCACATATATGAGTACTCAAACAAACTAGGTGTGAAAACGCCCTTAGACAAATTATGGACAAAGTTTTCCTCCTGTTCTAATGATGTATGATATTTAAAGAGATGACTTACAGTAAATTATTATGAGCCTCATGAAAGAAAAACTATATTTCAGAAGGAAACAAAACATTTTCACTGGAAGCACAGTCCCAGTTCAGTAAAGTGGTCTACTCATAAGTAGGGTCAAAATATTCCCTGACAGCACACGTACATCACCCAGACGTCCATTTGATGTGTGTGTTTACATCTGGAAGACATATTTTTTACATTGTTTGCTCATGTGAAATACATCTATAAGTCATATGTCAATAAGTATGTCTCGGATGTCAATGAGACATTTATCAGATGTCTTTGAGAGTTAGAATGTTTGTAAATCTGATCTTTTTAAGATGTTTATGAGATGTTAATTAGATTGTGATGCTTTCCAGATGAAAAGATCTAAAACAGACATCTCAGAGATGTACGTGTGGTATCTGGGTTATAACTAGCGCTACAGTATAAAACTAAGGTGTTATTTAATTTAAAGTTAGTTTAGTTTGATTTCCCATAGCATTTTAAAGTAAAAACATTTTGTTAAATTCAAAAGGTATCCAATGTAAACATGAAAAGCAATTAATTATGTTAATGTCTAATGAACTGCAATTATGTAACAATCATGTTGAAATGCATGTATAAAATATGATACAACAGGCTTTTGAGGTATATCTCTCAATCATTATTACATTTCCTTCATGTCCACCACAGTAAAAAACACAGAGACTTAAAAATACTCCCATTTAATTTTTATAAGATTCATGGTGTATATTTAAAGTGGGAATTGATATTTGTATGTATTTTTATATATGCAGCCGGGTCTGTCATTAAAAAGATATCATTGTTTTATATTACAAGCTATTATGATGTCATCTTACCAGATATTTTTTTTTTGTTTTTTTACAATTTCACTTTTTTAGAAAGTCAATATAGTGTTTGTGCATAAAAAGCATCTAAAATACAATATATATATTTTTTAATAATATTTTATATTATGTGCAGAATTGTAATGCCATTCATTTCTATAGACCAAGGAGAGGAAGTTGTCATGGCCAAACCCCTAAACATTTAGTATCTCTGAAATGCCCAGAGTGTTCTTTTAAGATACCCCAAGCAATAATATAATTATTTCATACGTCAGGCTTTATAGGGTTAAAACTAAACTATTTCACCCTTTTCCTGTTTGCCAAATTTAACGTCTCTTTAAACTGATTTAGAAACTTTTTACAAGGACTTCGTCATTTATTTTTGGCACTTTGCCATTTTAGCAACGTCCCAGACCCAGAATTTCAATATTAAACTATGGAAATACTGTACATTATAAAAATACTAATTATTATGTTTAAAACTATGATGATCTAAACCAAAGAGTGAAATAAACAAACCATTTCAATACTCATTGTTTGAAAATGATTTCTATACATTTTTCAAAAATTATGACAGCCCCACAGTTGTGACATTATTTCAATTACACCAAAATAATAATTTTGCCCCTTTTATCACTATTTTTATTATGCATCATTTCCAGTCAACCTGTTATTTTGCCAAAGTACCATGCTATATTAATCTATTAATCATCCACTACCATGGTAAGTATGAAAGTACCATGGTATTACCACCTGATACCATTACTGTATCATGGAACCACCATGGTACCATTTTCACATTACTATTTATTTGACATAAATAATGATATTCAATTCTCTTTATGTATTGCTTTCTCAGTGTTCATTGTTCACTAAGTTTAACCCCACCTGTTCATCCCCACCTGTCTGCCAATTCCCCGGGGCTGTTGCTGTCTGTGGTCTGTTCCTTCAGTTAAAATGTGCTGCTAATGAACACTTTAGAGAGACAATATGGTCCTGCTGAGCAAAAACCACAGACTGACACATAAGACCAAGCTCTGTGTTTGTATGCAAGTCTGGTTTTCTGCACACTATACTATTAGGGTCATTTTTGAAACACAAAATCTGAAATTTTGAAGAATCTCTGAGTTAATCTTTTCCATACAATGAAATATAGTGACCAGGGGTTGTCAAGTTCCAAAAACGACAAAGAAGCAAAAAAATAAATAAAACAAAACAGAAAACAACAACAACAAATTAAGTACCATAGAAGTATTCCATACATCCTATGTAATATATAGAGGTACCAAGTCCTCTGAAGGTATATAATAACTTTGTGTGGGCAACAAGACTGAAATTCAATCTGATTTTTGGTTGATAATCTTGCCCTCGACCATAGCTCTTACATGCCTAAACCTTTACCATAGATGCATAAAATGCCACTCTAGTAAGACTTTGGCACTAGGTTGATTACCAACCAATTACAGGACTCCTACCCCCAACCCTGTGGTGGATCAACAACTGGCTGACGACCTGAATGTGTTCTACTGTAGATTTGAAAGGCCCAATCTCACACCCCACACCTACTCTGACCTTCACTTCACACAAACACCAACACCTCCTGCAAGCCCCCCTCCTCTCCCCTCCTGCTACTCAACCTGCACTTAAGATCTGTGAAGATGACTTGAGCCGTGTCTTTCGACAACAAAGGATAAGGAAAGCACAGGGCCCAGATGGCGTTTCACCTGCATGTCTTAGATCCTGTGCTAACCAGCTGGTCCCCATCTTCACACAGATCTTCAATAGATTACTGGAGCAGTGTGAAGTCCCATGCTGCTTCAAACATTCCACTATCATCCCCATCCCAAAGAAACCAAAAATTACAGGACTTAATGACTACAGACCTGTCGCCCTGACGTCTGTGGTCATGAAATCATTTGAGAGACTGGTGTTGGCCCACCTGAAGAACATCACTGGACCCTTTCTAGATCCCCTTCAATTTGCTTATCGAGCAAACAGGTCTGTGGATGATGCAGTCAACAGGGGATTGCATCATATCCTGCAACATCTGGACAGAGCAGGGACATATGCAAGGATCCTTTTTGTGGACTTCAGTTCGGCTTTCAACACCATCATCCCAGCTATACTCCAGAATAAATTACACCAACTCTCTGTTCCCATGTCTATCTGTCAGTGGATTACCAGCTTTCTCACGGACAGGCAGCAGCTTGTGAGACAGGGGAAACTCACTTCCAGCACCTGTACAATCAGCACTGGTGCCCCCCAGGGATGTGTGCTCTCCCCACTACTCTTCTCCCTCTACACCAATGACTGCATCGCCAAGGACCCCTCTGTCAAGCTCCTAAAGTTTGCAGATGACACCACTGTCATCGGCCTCATCCGAGATGACGATGAGTCTGCATACAGAAGGGAGATTGATCAGCTGGCTGTCTGGTGCAGTCAAAACAACCTTGAGCTGAACACGCTCAAAACAGTGGAGATGATTGTGGACTTTAGGAGGAACACCCCAACACTGACCCTCCTCACCATTCTAAACAGCACTGTGGCAGCAGTGGAGTCATTCAGGTTCCTGGGCACTACCATCTCACAGGACCTGAAGTGGGAGGCCCACATTGACTCCACTGTGAAAAAGGCCCAGCAGCTTCGCCAGCTGAGGAAATTCAACTTGCCACAGGCGCTGCTGATACAGTTTTACTCAGCAGTCGTTGAGTCTGTCCTCTGCACTTCAATAACTGTCTGGTTTGGTTCAGCTACGAAATTGGATATCAGAAGACTACAAAGAACAGTTTGGACTGCTGAGAGGATTATTGGTTGCCCCCTGCCCTCCCTTCAAGAACTATACACTTCCAGAGTGAGGAAAAAGGCTGGAAAAATCACTCTGGACCCCATTCACCCTGCCCACTACCTTTTTGAACTGTTGCCTTCTGGCCGACGCTTCAGAGCTCTGAGCACCAGAATCGTCAGGCACAGGAACAGTTTTTTCCCTCAGGCTATCAATCTCATGAACAGTTAATTGCCCCATTGAGCAATAACTATGTGCAATACACAGTTTAGTCTTTCTTATATTTATCCAACACATCCAACCTCTTCTGCCATTTCATTCCTCTGGGGAAAAACAAAAACATTTGCACTGTATATATATATATAGTCTATTGTGTATTCTATACATTATTTTCTTTTCAATATTTTTTTATATTTTATTTTTTTTATTCAATTTTTCATTATTTTTTAAAAGTCTTGTTGCTGTTTTGTATTATTGTGTACTGGCAGCTCCTGTCACCAAGACAAATTCCTTGTATGTGGCAATAAAGCTCATTCTGTTTCTGATTCTTAACTAAACATCATCTTATAAGCTCAAAGCCTCAATCTCTCACTCACAGTTTAAATCAACATGCCATGCTCTGTGTGTGGTAGGCTGGATTCTGACCTGTCTTGGTTACAACAATGAATAGCTGTTAACAGCAGTGCTCAAACACACCTACACACTTACTGGCCTTAAATGCCCACTTTATGACCACTTATCACACATACAAGCACACCTCTAACTAGGGCATCAATCCTCTACAACACACACACACACACACACATGCACGCACACTGAGAACAGCCTGAGAATTCTGACTTTTATTTGGATCTCACAGCATTCATCCACTGTCAGTGCTAAAGGATGAGATGAATAGCTTGTATAAGAATCAAAAAAATATTTCTTTAAGTCTGAACATCTTTACTTTGTTCCCTCTGGGGAATTAAATGCAAATTCTTCAGACAGAAGATACAGAGGCTGACATGTTGCTATGCCACAAAAACAATCTGCTTTGGGTGCTGAACAGTGATATGGTGAACAGATTTTGTGTATCATGGATTTTTAAAGTCTGGAACTGTCCTGGATCTGTTTTGTCATTTCACTATCTTTCCAAATAAATACAAGCTGTTAACATCCCATGACTATGAAGTTAAGATGAGATATATTCACCCATGAAGAAACACAAGAAATGAAATGATGGGTGTTTAGACAGGGGTCATGGAGGTGTTTTTAATAGTTAGAGGTGATGACATGGTGTCACACACACACTCAGCAGGGTGATCACATGTAAAAGAATCTTTAGAGTCACTGTGGCGTTCAGTCCATAATGTAGGGCTCTACCCATTAACTAAACACGTGTAATACATATTTTATTCCCAGAAATCACAGTGTTATCACCCATTCCAAGTTTTAGTAGTGTGTGTGATGTGTGATACATTTAACAAAAAAACAAACAAACCCATCCTTATCATATTTTCATGGTTAGGGCATCCATCAATAAGCAATATTGTGGGACTTCAGCCAATGGATTTGCTTTGGTGTTAGCAACAGGATTTTACTGGGAGCATTATACCTGTAGCATCCCAATTGGCAGGATTATATGAACATGTTCCTTCCAACCTTCATAAGGACTTTATTTAGTCAGTGTTTGTGCATGTAAAACAGACAGCTGTGTGCCTGTTGGCCTGTATTGAAGTCACGCTCTCTGTAGCCTGGTGCCATTAAGAGAGTTCAGCACAGAGCAGCAGGGCAAACCTAATGAAGCAGTTCTCTGTCAGACAGGTGTGTGTGTGTATAGTCTAAAGTGGGCTCTTGGGAGAAACACTGGTGGAGAAATCATAGTAGCCTACTCACTGATGTCAATTACAAAACACATACAGAATGACTTATGTACAGGGCTCAACAAATTTATCATTCAATGAAAAGGTACAACTTTAGATCAACCAATCAACAAACACAATTTCAAATCGATATGATTCAGGCATCAAATTGTAGCTAGCCTCCAATCCAAAACTTTATTTTAAGATAGGAATTGTCAGTGATCAAATCTGGTTACTCATTCCATAATTATTTATGCAAAAGAAATGACTGATTAAGTCAATAGCCTGTAATATTCCTTTCTTTCTTCCATGCAATACAAAAGTTATTTTCCTATTAAAATCAAGATTAGGTTTAGAGTTTAGGGAAGGGGTTACAATTTATGGTTAGGTTAAGGTTTGGGTTAGGGGTTAAACTTTGTGATAACATCGTTCATTTATTTTTCTCTATGGCAGCAAAAGTAATATGTTTTTGTATGACTAGTATGATTTCTTACGATGTCGCCATCTCATAATATTATTATGAACTGTCATGAAACCAGGTTGGACGTTTGGTACTGCCCGTGGTCCAAAACTCTCTCACACTGATTGCCCATCCTTATTATTGAGCCACAATACACAATTAAATTCAGAAGATACAGACGACCTAAAGCTATATCTGGATGACACCACAGTACACTGTAAAAAAAATAAAAAATCTTATTGTTTCAAATTAAAGTGTTTGTGCTGCCTTAACATTTTAAGTTGTCAACTTAATAAAGAAACTTGTTTAAACAGAACATAAAGTTGACTTAAATCAATATAACTTAAATGAGCTTAAAGGGACAGTTCTCCCAAAAATGAAAATGCTCTCATCATTTACTCACCCTCATGCCATCCTAGATGTGTATGACTTTCTTTCTTCAGCAGTACACAAACAAAGATTTTCAGAAGAATATTTCAGTTCTGTAGGTCCATACAATTCAAGTGAATGGGTGCCAACTTTTCTCTGCATAGTTATTCATACGTTATTAGCAGCTGTTTCTTTGGACCACAATACTGCTTCCACACAAAAGCAGTTCACGTAGCAGTCTGAGCAAGGAGCTCAGTCTGAAGCATCTCCTCCATTCACTTAAATTCAAACCAATTCAAACAGCTCTCCTTGTTGACCATTTCAAGATTGGTCACAGTTGACGTATCCAAACCAGCCGAATGAGGCATCTATATCTATGAATATCTAAACACCTCTGTTGTAAACAATGCGCTAATGTCACACAAGAGGCTTCGTGACCTTGGCCCTCATGAATTTTCAATAACAAAGTTTTAAATATTGACCTATTCCTTACACACACACCTAGCGTTTCATTAATTAATCCACTGGTGCTTTATGGATTAATTTATTTGCATTTTGGACCTTCAAATTTCTGGCCACCCGTCACTCACATTGTATGGACCTACAGAACTGAAATATTCTTCCAAAAATCTTTGTTTGTGTTCTGCTGAAGAAAGACAGTCATACTGTTTGATGGTGAGTGAATGATGAGAGAATTTTCATTTTTGGGTGAACTATCTCTTTAATGTCTTATTAAGTAATGTGGTGGAATGATCTGCCCCTCTGGCTCGTCTTCGTCGCCCCGCCTCTTAGGGCCGCCCTTCAGCCAGGCTCACGACGGGAGTTGGGCGGGAGAGCGAGAAGAGGTGCATAATTAATAAGCCTCGTTTGGTCAGCGGTGAATGAAGCACACCTGATGGGGATAATGCTTCATCACCGCTGTCTTTAAAATGCAGTGCGCACCTCTTCTCGGGGAGCCAGCTTCAAATCTCCATGTGCACACACTGGCATCCTCGCACGCCCAGGACCAGAGCTGGGAGGGATCGGACGAGTGGATGAGCAGCCGACTGACCCAGCCCGTGCCTGGGCTTTCCTACGAACACTACCCCGCCCCTTTCACGGAGCCACGTTCACCGCGAGGATGCCAGATTCCCCCTTTATTATGAACACTATTCCCCCTTGGACACTTTATTACCCCTTTTGGACATTTTACATTTATTATTGTTTCCAATAAATGCCACACCCACTGTGTCTGTCTCTTGCTCACCCTGCCACAGTAAACTTGACTTTCTTAGTTTGATCAACTTTATTCAAATACAATTCAAACTGAATATAATTTTCTTATCAATTAGTATTATTGGTAACCATAAAAGTAGTTGGGGCTACTCTTATGTTGATGATCAGAGTCCAATGTTTGATCCCTTAATCAAATTCAGACTTAAGCTTGTCAAGGAGTCATGCATGGGGCTCAAAACTTTACACGCAAATCACAATGATAGTGCAATCATCAAATATGAGTAAAAAGATGAGCTTTTAATTTTTGCTACACGACAAATAACTGAAATTGACAACAAACACAACAACCAACAGCTTAAAGCCAGCAAACACTTTTTTACAGTGTACCTCTTAACAGATTTATAGACTGTGCAGTTAAACAGATGAGTGTGACCCTGTCAGACAGCACAGCAGAGAAACAACTCTGTGAGAAAGCAAGTGAGTAGAATAACACATCTGAAACACTTCAAAACAGTCAAACACACTGTGGAAGCCATAACTACACAGTACTTCAGCATTCTTTACTTACAACTACTGTTCTCTTATTACTCAGCGCTCAGTATATTTATGATTGTGACGAGGAGAAGGGCGTGGCCAGGCCATAAGGATAGACACCTGTCACTGAGTTTCCCCAATCAGCCGGGAGAGGGATAAGGAGGAGCCGGAGAAGCCAGTGCGAGAGAGAGAGAAAGAGAGAGAGAGATGCATGTGGAGCTGTGTTTGTGCGTCAATGTTTGGTTGTGCTAAAAAGCAGTTTTTGTGTTGTGTCTGATTAAAAGTCTTTGTGATTGTTCACCCTGTTCCCGCCTCCTCCTTTCCACCCAACAATGAACCTTGTTACAATCCTTACCTGAGAGCAGCTGTCTATTTTCATTCAGTGTGAGATAAAACTTATATAAGTAACATATATAAAACATATATACTTTTATTAAAGGAATAGTTCACCACATGTGTTCAATATATGCAAGAACTTCATAAGAAGAGGAAGGAAGAGAAGAAATTGCATATGATGGCACATCTCTGGTTTGATATCTGGTTTGTGTTTGTTTACATTGAGAGGGTTATTGAGTGCCCAAGTCCCTCTAAAGAGACTTCCACAACACAGTGGACTATAATGATAATCTATGTATTCAGTAAAGAGATTAGATTACACACTTTGAACTGTCACTTGGCATCATTAAAATTAAATCAACCCATTAAGCATATTGAAAGGCTTTCACACAAACACACACACACGTGTTGGTGCGGCTATCCTTATGAGGACTCTCCATAGACATAATGGTTTTTATACTGTACGAACTATAGATTCTATCCCCTAACCCTACCCCTAAACCTAACCCACACAAAAAACTTTCTGCATTTTTACATTTTCAATAAAACATCGTTTAGTATGTTTTTTAAGTGATTTGAATTATGGGGACACTAGAAATGTCATCATAAACCACACTTATAGCATAATACCCTTGTAATTACCAGTTTGTAACCTAAAAAAATGTCCTTGTAAACCGCCCACACACACACACACACACACACACAAGCATCACAGAATGCCCTCATTAAATGGCCTAGAGGAGACAGAGGCACATGTCTTGTTTTACATGGTCACCCCCCCATGCTGCCTCTCTCATCTCGAATGCATTAGTAATTAAAATGTACTTGCATGAATGTGTGTGTGAAACAGCACATCTGTGGTATGGATTACCTCCTGTGCTCTGGGCACCCGGATAAAATTCCCCTTCCAGAGAAAAACATTTAGTGAGCGCCTTGAATCCCAAACTCTAATTGCATCACACAAACTGCGGTTTTTGAGCCAAGTGAATTTTGAATGAAACTTCCAAACGCTGAGGTAGAAATCACCTATGCGTGCCAAACGACAACTATACCACCAGACTATCATTTTAACATAAGAAAAATTGCACACATCAGCTTTATTTTTTAGGCTTGAGATTGATGGCCTTTTCATGTATTGATAATCGGAAGATTTTCCCGATTATTATAGATATATATTAGGATTTATTTCAGAGATAATAGGGCTACTCGTTGCACAATAGTATTTGTCTTTCA